>NC_056746.1:925450963-925661102 GCF_019279795.1 Protopterus annectens
CTCGACATAAATGGTGTGCCTTGGTCAATAAGTATCTTATTAATAATACCCAAATTTTCCACCAATTTGGCCAAGTAAAATTTGAGTAATACTCTTGCCTTAGTTTTGTCCACCCTCAGCTACCTCCTACTTGTCACTATGGGCTAACTTCATTACAAATGTCCTGTAAGGTTTTGACACTAATAACTGATATAGAATTATTAGTGTCAAAACCTTACAGGACACTAATAATTGATATAGAATTTCCTCACTATCTTTACTTACTAAATTGCCTACCCATTACTGAAAGTTCCATTTACTTTGTCTCTATCTTCCCTGATAACTTTAATTATAGTGCTTCTTGCTCTGCTTAAAGTTTCATGTTCCATTTCTTTTTTTTTTTTGTTGTTTGTTTTTAACTTTATGTTTTACCTGTAAGTCTGCTAATTCAGGTTTCCTTTCTTCATTGGCCTGTTTTGAGGTGGAGGATATACCTTCCTTCACCAGAAAACTGACAGTGGAACTTCTATGGCTTTCTCTACAAAGGGTAGTTCCAAGCAAAAGTCTCCTTCAGTTTTACTTTTTCCACTATCTGTACAAACATCTTGAGAGTTCCATTTTCTTTAGCCTTCCTTTCCCCATGACAGAAATAGATTTGGAACTCTGAATTTTCTTACATATCTCACTAATAGTACTCACTACTATTTCTTTGCTCTGAGAGTCCACATGTACTTGTCTATCATTTGTTAACCACAAACAACGGCCGGTATAAGACATTTTTAGCCATTATCTGGGCCATAGGACAATCAGAACAGAAGAACAAGGTTTAGAGATACAGTGGGAGCAACAAGAAAACATCTGAGATATTGCTGATTTGTCAGTAGCAAAAATCCACTTTCTTCTTATATGTTGTCCCCTCTGCTTCAGTACTAATACTTTTTTGTAAGTGTTTGTGCAGTCATCTATCTTGTACTGATTTTTACTTCAGAGTTTTCTATCTGTTCATCTTCAGTTTATACACTGACATCTCTTACTGTATTGGGTTTCTGCTGTTCATTGTTATAACAAGTTTCTGGTAATACACAGGATCCTTTTTCAAAGAATTACTACAACCAGATTTTAGCCCTTGTTGTATCTTCTATCTGAATTCCCTTCTCCTATGTTTAATTCTGGGCCTCTATAATGTATTCACTGACCTGCTATACCCAAGGTACATCAAGCTGTTCATTTATTTCTTAAAGTTGCATCAGATGCTCCCTTCTGCTCCGTCTTTTGCAGTCCCTTAAAATATGAAGAAACTTTTCTTGTTATAACATCATGAGTTAAGTTAGGAGCCCCATCTGCAAGCTGCAAAAGTTTTATTAGGACTGTTTGAATTTCTATATGTGTGATGGGATATTCCTTTTTATCACCATGAACACATCACCTCCTCCTTTTGTTTGTTATTAATATTATACTTACACTCACATAGGAACCTTTGATAAGCGTGTTCATGCTTGCAGAATCCCTTAAAGCTTGAAATGTCTTCCCCACAAAAATATAACACACTTTACATGCATGGCTGCAATACAGTGACATAATGCTCACTCAATATACTTACAAAGAGTTTTAGTAATTCTTCCTTGGTTTTAGGTATAAAAGAAACACATCAGGATAACAAACTTTCAATCACTCCCTATCATGGCACAGTAGAAAATGCATCCCAGGCTTCACAAAGACCTGCAAGAAAATTAGTTCAAATAGAGTAATCAGTTGGCAGCTGAGGAATGGCAAAGAACTATTACTGGCAAGTGACTAGCCAAAGTGTCTGAGCACACACCACCAGTGTCAGTCTTCAAAATCTCTCCCTTGAATGGGAAGAAAATTCCTGTTTCTCTTCCTTCAGGCTATACAACCATTTGTACAACACTGAGTAACAATTAATTTTTAATTGACTACTTTATACAGTTTACTGCCTTACTAAACTACATTGAGGATTTTACAGGCACAAGTCATATTTCACACACATTACAAGGCAAAACCTCACAAAAGATGTACTTCATGCACATTTAAAAGCATGTACACATACGTGCTTCATATGAATTTAAATGTGTTATATAAATGCAGGAAGTATATAGAGCAAATAATATATGCATTATGGTTTACTATTAAAATGTTGAAACTGAAAACATTTTTTTACAAAATTATTGAATTGTTTATCTGGCTTTGGTAATACCAGATTACCAAAATGTCAGAAATGGTAACAAAGATCATCAACATTCGAACATCATAACTTCCAATGTCGAAAGTCTGTGATACCATTAACTTTTTTACAGGGGGCAAACCCTCTCTGCACCCCCCACACCTCCTGCATATTATATACCCAAACTCAAAGATCACACTACAGTGAGGAAAAAGGAAAGTTTCCTGATCCGCACTGTACCGCAATCTCAATTGAAAACTTCGACTTCATATTAGTAAATGCATACTCACTTTTGCTAAATAAGAATTCAATTTTTTTCAGTTTGACATTACAGATGTTGGTAGAACACACATTTGACCAACCCATATTCAATGAACTGCCATTCCACATTTTGACAGTAATTGTATCACAGAAACTTGGCTTAAAGAATAACTATTAGATGAAGAAATACTGCTGCATTGTTTCAACATCACTGGAGCTAGCTATATATCCAAGTGAGTAGGTGGAATTGTTGTCCTACAGTCAAATCAAACACACCTAAGTCTTCATGCTCCATCCTGTCATTTAGCAAAACAGAATTACTGTTAACACATCTATTAAAGTAAAATCATATAAGCAAATATATGCCTTAACAATCTAGATATTTCTAGACACTTATTCAGACAGTATTAGCAAGCTAAAATACGTTTTATTATGGAACACCACCTGTAAAGGGCAAAATTATTTTGTTTGCAAATATTAACATAAACTGGATACAGAAAAAAACACTCCTGACTATTTTAAGCCTCCTTATATATCAGTTAACATATATTTATTCAACTTATCTCACAACCTATCAAAGTATATAAAGTAATACGCAAGCAAAGTATACTAAACTGGGTTCTGACATTAAGTTGTGACATTTTCATTCAAGAATTTTACTAGATACTATAAGTGACCATCACCATACATACATACATACATACATACATATTGTGAAATAAACCAGCACACATTGCATATGTGTCTCTCACACAGTTTCAGTTCAAAAATGCTTCCACGAATCTCATTTTAACAATTTTGCTAAACAGTGTGACTGGAGATCATTGAAACTTGTAACGAACAAACACTTAGGTCTAACACTTGACTCTACATTAAGCTTTTCAACTCACACAAATAATACCATTAGTAAAGTCTTGAAACAAAAACTCTGCAATAAGATATCACATCTACTTGCTCCTACTGCCAAGAATGTCCTTCTCCTTAAACTAAAGTACTGTATTCCTGTAGTCTCTTTGTACTCTGCTTTTATAACTCAAAGGCTTCAAGTCACTGAGGATAAAATTGCCAGATTTGCTCTACTTGCTGACACCTGGGTGCACCACTGTGACCTTCTAAATAACCTAAATTAGCGACCCATTGCTGAAAGGTCCACCTACTTTATATGTAATTTACTATATAAAATTTTAAATGATGGCTACTGCTCCCCTTTGAAAAGAAAACTCCCAGTCAGGGAGCAGTCCTACTCCCTAAGGAATTCACAGTATAACTTAATATCACTCAACCATTTCCTGTTTAAAACAGTCATTTTGGTGAACTAGCGTTCTCACAGACTGGCCCTGCACTCTGAAACAAACTACCAGCTAAAACTAGGCATTAATTTGTGCTTACCAAGTTTTAGAAATCACTTTCTGAGCAATACTTCAAAGAACCTGCTTATAAATGTTTTAAGCTTAATGGTTAAACTCTTGAAAAGGCTTAGAATTCTAAAAATGCTTACAGTCTCTCAACTGTTTTCTTTTGCCATTTAACTGTTCTTGCTCCTTTGTTTCTTTTCTTGGCTTTTAGATTTATCTCTGTAATCTCTGTTTTTTTGACTCACTTCCACTTGAGTTTTTCTTTTCACAGAAACTCAATTTTAAACCTTTTAAAAGCAAATTTTGTAACCAAACTATTTTGCAAATCATGTAATGTAATAAAAACCTAATGTAAATGTGTTATTATATTTATTTCAAATGCAGAAAACTGCATAACCTTCTATTTTAGAAACACTGTAAAATAACTGTACACAAACTGTCTAAAGTTTTTTTCAACTATGCAAACCTAACAGTCTCTCATGTTTGAAGTTTATAACTTAAATTTACTTGCACCATTTATTGCTTCTGAGCCAGCCCAGGTTATGGCTGAAAAGGGATTCTGAAGTAGTCTACTGACCTGGTTACTAAATAGTAAATAAATAAATAAAATTAAATAAACACCTTCCACTAGGCAATGAAATAAAATTAACCCAACAGCTTCTTTGCAGAAAAGTAATTTAAATGCAGCTTAGCACCATGACCAATACCTGAAACTAAGCATTTGATGAATATCTGAAAAAAAAACTATACTCACAAATAAAACGCAATACCAAAGTCTTACAAACTATACAAACAAAAAGATGCTATTCGCTAATAAGAAACAACATTACATACATATGAAATCTACCCACAAAAATAACTATACTAATTAAACCAAGAAAACCAAATCTACCTAGTCCTAACCCACAGGAAACCAACTTCATTGTAGCTTGTAATATGAATTCACATTTCATAACAGGAGTCACAATACTGACTAATCAGGAAACACTTCCACAAACTACAACACATGGCACATTTGACTTTTACCCTGTATCCACTAATCAAATCAAAAATATATTAACAAAGTTAAAGACATTATCTCTAGCATCAGGCAGTCTCCCATTTGAATACATTTGCATTGTTTCTGGTATAATTGCTTATCCCTGTTGCAATCTTAATAAATATTTGTATTAAAGAACATTATGTCCCACTTATTTGTATCATCCCAGTACATAAAGATGATCATTCAACTGATCTATCCAATTACAGACATAAAACTATTTTATCTCCTAGGTCAAAAGTCCTAGATAAAAATATATTTACAAACAGTTATTTTTCTCATAAAAAAATTATTTTATTTTTTCCAGTGCAATTTGGATGTCATCCAAACCACAGTACTAAAAATATACTGCTTACATATTTAAATTTAGGTAACACACGGAAAATATAGGCCGAAGTATTGCTTCCTTTTTCATAGACTTATCAAAAGCATTTGATACTATTTTACATGGCATATTGCAAAATGTACATGAGCAAATATACCGTAACTACTGTCTGAACCAACACTAACAGTGTGTTATATGGCAGGTCACTTAGTCTGCTTACATACCTACATATCTGCTACTGTTGCTGTACCACAAGGCATGGTCCTAGGCCCACTACTGTTTAACATTTGTTAATAATATGCACAGAATAGCTGGAAATGCTGTCTTAGTACAATGTGCAGATGACTCCACACTGATATTGTCTATATTCATGATAGATATACTACAAATAATCACACAGCAGGCTTTCAGCTTTTTAGAAATATGGCTGATTGAATCCCATTTAGTCCTAAATACCTAAAAAAAAAAAACTAAATCAATGCTCTTCATTTCATACTCTAGTCATAAAGCCACCTCTGAAATTAAGAGAAATTAAGATAAAATCATTAAATAATACACTTATAGAACATGAGACTCATGCTAAATTACTCAAGAGTTATAGAAAGTAACATGAAATATAGCCATCGCGTTTCCTATGTAGTAACTAAACCACATCTAAAAGACTTTTCCCATGTATCCATTAACCAAACTCTATAACTCACAACTTTATTATATGCACTATCAACTTTTAATAACATTTTTAAAAACGGTCCTCAAGAAGCTTGAAATCATCTGTAACCAATTAGCTAGATTTGCAGCTAATGCACCTAACAGCACTCACCACTATGTAGCCCTGAGCAGATTAGGAAAGTTTAAGCTACAAAATGTATAGCAGTCAATCAGTTTAAGGTAACTTTCAAAATCTTGCACAAACCTGAGAAATGTCCTGCTATTTATTACATAAGTCATGAAAAATTATACCCGTTCAAGATTACTTAACATACCTCTCAACCTCAGAAATCTGGACAAAGGCCCAAAAATATGGACAATTTTTAAATATTACTCTTACAAACTTAAAAGTTGATAGAATAACAGTTTTGTGTTAGCATACATTTTCTGAAGTGTATGAAGTCTGAAACTCAAATGTATGTCAATATTTTCTGACTTCATTCTTTAATGACTTGCCAACAATTTGCCAGAAAAACACAATTTTATGAAAAATGGGCCAAAAATATAAGCCAAAAATTTGAACATTCTTCAAAAAAAATCTGTAAACATTTTAATCCTGTATTAAAATCAAATAATCACAATGGTGACTTATATTCCTTATTATGACACATGCTTAGAGCGCATCACCAAAATCTTTCTAAATAAACTAAACAAGTACCTGTTAACTAAGTCACACTATCACTGTGCTACACAGACACAGGCAAACACACACAAGTAAATTAGCTATCATAATATATTACTTACTAGAGTGTGAAACATACAAAAAAATAGCCAGATTAGAACATCCTACATTTTAATACATACAATAATCTACTCTTAGCAATCCAGCACAAAAATTATATCTCTGTATCTCTACATTCCCCGCCTATACTGCTAAATATCAGTTATACTACCTTATCTACTGTAGTATAACTTAATCTTTTTCTGTTCTTCCACCTTTCTGTTCACCTTTTAATTAGAAACTGAAACAATTAGTTAATTTTTAAATCTCTTAGTACAACCTATGTGCTTTAATTTGTATCAGCTGTATTTTGGCTGTTATTGTACGTTATTGCCTGTTTTAGAATTATATTGCTGGAGCTTTTCTCCCAGGGCCTCCACTGAAAATGTAGTCAACCTCAGCTGAACTGGCAGGTTAAAAACTGTAAAATATATAAATAGATAAATAAACCAAACAAAAGATGTTACAGCATCCCCACCAAAAACTTGGCAGTGATTGGTATTTGAACAAGCAAGGAGGAATTCATTCCTACCTCCCTGTGTTGGGAGGCCATGAAAATACTGGAATGAGTTCTTGCCTCCAATCTCTTTCTTATAGCATACAATATCCCGGGAAAGCACAATCTTCTCACAGACAGGCTCAGTCAATGTGTCCTAATGCCTCATGGTTCCTCAGTCTGGTAACACCTCAAATTATATTTTGTCATTGAAGAAAATTCTGCTGCAACCTCCTGCCATCCCTGTACAATGCCAAATGCTCCAGATACATTTCCCTTACTCCTTTCTTGATAGGAATCCCCAAGGATGCATTGGTCCAGAAGTGGCTTATAGGAATACCACTATGTTTCTCCCCCACTTTCCCGTATTCCAGGAGTCAACGAGAAAGCCAAACTCATCCTCATAGCTTGTGTTTTGGCTCCAACAAAAGTGGTTTTCTCTGCTTTGGTCTCACCTTTTGGAAACACCTCTGACATGCATCAGCAGTCTCGTGACCTACCTCTCTGGTCAAAATCACAAACTCTACCTGAAGTTAATCACATACTTTCTCAACTTCTAATAATGGCCAGGGACCCATATTACTCAGGAAGTGTGGTCCAGATCTTAACTTTGGCTCAGAGATTAGACCCCAGGAAGATGTATCATTCCATATGGGCTTATTTCTCAGCTTCAGCTTTATCTAGAGATGCTGACCCTTTTACTGCTCCTGTACCTTCTGTTCTTGTGTATCTTGTTCAAATGTTTGAATCTGGGCAGAGGTTTGAGTCAAAGTGCACTTAACTAGTATATTTAACTTTCATTAGGAGACTGGCTATCTTTCTTTAGCATCCTTGAAAGGATGCAAAACATTCCTGAGGGCGTTTTTTTTCTTTTCTATCCTCCCATCAGTTTCCCTGTTCCTCTTTGAGACCTATATTGTGTGCTAGAGCAACCTACACTGCCTCTCTTTGAGTTAGCTTCTTTCACAGAATTAAAGTTTGTTACTGAAGTGTATGAGAGTTGCAGGCATTGAGTTTGCATCCACCTATTATATGTCACAACCTCTTTGCTCAAGAATCAGGGACAAAGCTAAAAATAATGACAGGACAAAGGCTTACAAATAGTGACAGATGATAAAAAATGTTCTTATACACTTTGAAAATTCCTTGAGTAACAGGTTTTGCATTAGCATGCATTTTCTAAAGGGTATGAAATCTGAAGCTCAAATATCTGTAATTATATAGTGACTGCTATACTTAATGATTTTCTAGAGAACCACAGATTTTACAAGGAACAGACCAAAAATAAGAGGCAAAAAATATGGACATTCTGTCAAATTCTGGGCAGCTGTGAGCAGAGATGTAGCTGGCTCATCTGACACCCAGTGCCACTCCCCAATCTGGCATCCCTCAACACTAAGTCAACCAGTGTGGAAACACAGCAGTCATAGTTCAAAGTATCCACAGGTAAAATAGGCAGCAAACACCAGGCAAAATAAATCCAAGTATGGAAACACAGCGGTCACAATTTAAAATATCCAAAGGTAAAGTAGTCATCAAACAACAGGCAGCAGGTAAAATAAATTTAATGCATATACAAACTGGTAAGCACTTCTGCTATGGAATCATACCTTCTTCAGACCCTAGTTAAACAAATTCTTTACTAAACATTTATACAACACTGTCATAGTACACAGACCAATCAAAAGCTAAAACTAAAAAAACAATTAAATAGTTAAAGCTGAACTCACTATAAAGTGAACCCAGCAAAAAGGAAATAGACATTACTTTTTCCTTTTCTTTCCAGCTTTTAAAACAGGTTTCAAAGGTACAAATTCATTATCATGTTTAGTAAAGATGTTGTTTTACTAGGGTCTAAAGAAGCTATGATTCATAATGAAAGTGCTTACCAGTTTGTATATACATTAAACTTGGATTTATTTTACCTGCCTTCTGTTGTTTGCTGCCTGCTTTACCTTTGGATATTTTAAATTGCGTCTGCTGTGTTTCCATACTTGAATTTATCCTATTTTACCTGTGGATAGTTTTGAATTGTGACTGCTGTGTTTCCACACTGGTGCTTCTCTCTGCACCATACCTCTGAAGTGTACAGATTTTTGGCTCATACTTTTGGCCTGTTCCCCATAAAATTTGTGGTTTTCTGGCAAATCACTGGAATGATTTGAGGACTGAAGTCACTAGATAATGACATACATCTGAGTTTCAGACTTCATATCTTTCAGAGAATGTATGATTTATTTTACATTTTTATTTTACATTTGTTGACCGGGCTAGTCTAGCTGGATATATTTCCATTTTCAGTAGAGGCCCAGGGAGAAAAGCTCCACACAAGAATACAACAATATAACAAGTTAGTAAAAAAAAACTAATTAATTGATAAACTCAAACAAGAAATAGATACGCCATACAATTGTATAAGGACAAAATACGAAGTGAATTAGAGAGGATATAAAATTGGGGAAAGGAAATAAAAAGCATATTAAAATATAGCGAGAGATTAGGGTACAGAGGACAAATAAGGAAGAGGGGTGTCACACAAGTTAGAAGAGAGGAAGAGGAGGTAAGGCAGAAGATAAGGGAATGAAAGAGACAGAGAAGGCAAAGAGAAGAGGGGGAAGAGAAAGAAAGGAGAAGGTTAGAGAGAGGAAAGAAGTTCAAGGGTCAAAGGATAGAAGGTATTAGCTAGACTGACTAAGATACACATAGTAGTAGGAGAAAGGAGGGAGATAAGGAGAGGAGAAGTTAGTCTGGTGTACTACAAGAACAAAGCCAGTGGTTTTGGAAGTATAGTTTAATTTTTTGTTTGAAGAGGGGTAAGGAAGTAATGTGTGTAATATCCCTAGGTAAGAGATTCCAAGTTCTACCTACAGAATTAGTGAATAAGGAGTCACCAGCTGAGTTGTTAGACTTAATAGAACTGGCCAAGAGTTTACAGGAGGATCGAAGGGATGTAAGATTGCTGTAGGGGACTAAGAGTTGTGAGAGTATCGGGGTGTTATCAGGTTGGTGTAGTATTTTGTGGGCAATAGTGAGTTGTGCGATTGCAAGGTAGTTTTGTAGTTCAAGCCAGCCTAGAAGTTTCAAGTTATGGCAGTGATGGGTTCTGAAAGGGTTACTTGTGGCGAAGCGGGCAATGTTATTGTAGCAGGTAGCTAGTTTGTTTAGGTTGGTTTACTTAAGGTTGGTTAAGATTGGTGAGGCATAAAAGAGAGTGGATAAAAGATGGGAGCGGGCAATAGTAGCTCTGGTAGTTGGGGTTAAAAAAGGTTTAATACGGTATAAGGATCCTATTTTTCTGTTCACTAGTTTGATGGTGTTGTTGATGTGTTGATCAAAAGTGAGATTGTTATCAATGGTTATACCTAACAGTTTAGTTGTGGAGTCAGGAGAGATGACAGTGGCGTTGTTAGACAGGATGGTGAAGTTTGGTGAAGAGGCTCGAGTGGTGGGGGAGAAGAGGAGAAGTTTAGTTTTTTTAGCATTCAGAAGGAGGTACCATCTAGTAAACCATGTTTCTACTGTATTAAACATTTCTTGAGTTAGTGAGATTAAATCTGAGGAGGAAGAGGCTGAACATATGATGGTAGAGTCGTCAGCGTATTGAATACAGGTAGCTTGAGGGATTACAGTGTGGAGATCATTAATATAGAGGGAGAAAAGAAGAGGACCAAGAATAGAGCCTTGAGGGACTCCGATGGAGATGGGCAGTAATGAAGAGATGTGGTTATCCCAAAGAACGGCTTGCTGTCTGTTATTCAGATAAGAACTAAACCATTTAATGGCAAGGCTATCAAATGAGAGGGATTCAAGGATGTGGATTAAGGAAGAGTGGTTGACCATATCGAAGGCTTTGGAGAGGTCAATGAATAGAGCAGAAGAGAGAAGGTTATTGTTACGATTTTTGTTGATGGTGTCTACAAAGGACAGAAGGGCAGTGGTGGTGCTATGATGAGGTCTAAAGCCGTGTTGACAGTTAGCTACTATGTTGTGTAAGGAGAGATATTGTACAAGTTGCTGATGAATGCATTTCCATGATTTTTCCTAGGGGAGACAGAAGAGCAATTGGTCTGAAGTTAGAGTAGTCAATACAGTTACCACCTTTGTGTAGCGGGATAATATGAGAGACCTTCCAGATATCAGGGATGGTTCCCTCTTGGATTGTCCTATTAATGAGTATAGATATTGGGTAAGCAATTTCTTTGGCAGCCTTTTGAAGATAAAGAGAAGGGAGTTTGTCAGCAGAGGGGGTACAAGGTTTCAGTTTGTGAATTAGTTTATGGATGAAGGAGGTAGGGATAGGTTGTAGAGAAAAGTTGTAAGAAGAATCAACTAGATTATTAGGGGGACAGAAGTTGTTGGTATTCAGTTGTCTCGCAAGAGATTGAATAGTTTCGGAGAAGAAAGAGTTAAAGGCATTTGCAGTTAGGAGAGGGGTGTCAGGGTCAGCATCAAGGGGGGAGGGAGTTTTGGTTGTTCCTGGTGAAAGAAGTCTGTTGATTGATGACCAGAATTGCTTAGGCTTATTGAAATTAGTTTCTTGAAGTTCACAGTAGTATTTTCTTTTATCAGTGATTATAGCTTTTTTGGTAAGATTCCTAAGCTGGGAGAAGTAGAGAAAATCAGAGTTGTTTCTAAGGCGTCTCCATTTGGCCCAGACCTTGTTTCTAGAGAGCATTAGTTTTTTAGTTTCAAGAGAGAGCCAAGGGGCTGTATTAGCTTTCATTCTAATGCTACGCTCTGGAGCATGTTTGTCAAGAATGGCCAGGAAGGTGGAGTTAAAGAATGATACCGCATCTGTAAGTGGAAGTGATTTTAAGGGGTTCCAATTACAAGATTTGAGTTCATTTTGAAATAGGTCTATTTTGAAGTGTTTGGTAGAACGTATTTTTCTTATATTAGGGGGGTTTAGACACTCTTTTCTCTTGTAATATAAGTTAAGCAGTGGTCACTGAGGTCATCTGGCAGAGTTCCTACTTTATAAGTAATGCTGAAACGTTGTATGTTAAAACAAACCCTGTTACTCTAGCAACTTTAGTTTATAAGAGCAATATTTAAAATATGTCCCTATTTTTGGGCCTTTGTCCTCCCATTTTGTCAGGCTTTATCCAAATTTCTTCCACTAAGAGGTTGAGAGGCATGCTCTGCAGTTAGTTTTGATTTCTGGCTACTAGTGTGGTTTGTCTGCTGGTGTAATGTTTGTGTTTACAAAATAAATACATAGCTTAAATATTGTCTTGTGCCTGAGCTTGTAGACATTTTCCAGTTAAAATTACTCTTGTAGACTCTTCCTCTTTCTGTGAACACATTATACCTGCTGCAGCCATCTCCTTTTACTTTTTCTGTGCTTTATCTTTGTATCAATCGTGTTGTCTTCAGTTCATTTATACGGTTTAATAATCTGTACCTTTTTTATTGGGAACGTAATTCCCTTGCTAAACATAAACATTGTATGGAGCATGTGCAGCTCTTTACATCCCAAACCAGTTAAAATAGCCAATGCAATAAATACATTTGTAACTATTGCTGGGTACAAATATGAACTCCTTTTGAAGGAGGTTCCTGTAAGTGAAATTTCCCTTTCACAGAGCTGCAACAAACTCTGAGCTGATTAACTTAAAATGTTTGCAACACCAGAATTTCTTAACTTGGGCACCACAGCATATTGTGCACAAAGTGACGAACACCAGTTCTGCCCCAGAAGAGAACATTTTTTCTCACTATTTTTTCTAAAAAAAATAATAAAAGTAAATAGGTGTGCCCGTACACTTTAATGGATGCACTCTATATTTGGGCCATGATTTAAAAAATGTTTATGAATCTTTTTTTTAAAAATGCTAAAAATAAATAAGGAATGAGAATGACACAAATGCATTGTGGTAATTAACTTACCAGATTCTGTGATGCACTTACAAATGTTAACAAAAGTCTTTAAACTGAGTGCACGAAGAGAAAAGCCCCCTTTCATGGGCATGGAGGATGCCCTCACAAAAAAAAAAAAAAGATTCAAATTCTACCACAAAGATTGGTTCTCCCATACAACTTTTTGACTCAGTGAAATGTCATGTAGTATAAACACAGCAGCATAAATACTTTGGATTATGGGTATATCCCCTCACCCTCATTTAAGGCTCATGTTCAGTTAATTGTTGACAAAGTACGTAAGCAATTAAGATACTAGTAAAACTTTCCAAACTCTTCACTTATGGAGTCACAAGGGTAAACGGAACTAATTTTCTAATGCCTAAATGCAAATCACCCTCTGTACTGTAACCCTACAGACTCACGTAAGACAAACATCCTCTAAAATATTCTGTGCAGCTTGCATGATTTCATTTCCCTTTCCAGCCACATAGAACATTACTTGTCTCTTATGAATGCTGACTACCTGTCACTGTCAGACCAACTGTGCTGCTAGCATTGCTCACCTTTAAACCTTGACATCTCAGTCAGTGTCCTCCTTCCACTAAAATATCACAAAGCAACTTTCTCAATGATTCACTTAGATTTCAAAGTCAGGGATCATTAGCCTTAACAAAAGTTAAATTTGGGCTAACTCTAACAAAAGGAGAAAAAGCCTTTTCACAAGTCACCTCAGCTAAATAGAACCATCTGCAAAAGAAGTCAGAATGAGCTTCATTGTTGTACATTTCACTCTAAAGTTGTTAAATCCTTCTTCGTATTCTAAATGTAAATGTTTTACATAAAATGTCTGCTTGGTTTTTTTTTGGTTCTTAATAATGCTATGCTGATGGAGTTTGCTTTCTTTCACAAGCATGAAGTACAAGCAATACGATTCTGTTTTTCTTGAAGGTTTGGGGTCTGCTGTAATCATAAGGTAACCCACACATTTTCCAAAATGATTTATTACTCTTATTATCCGTATTACATTTTTAATCAGTTTGATAGGTCAGTACTCTTACCAGCCTTATTACCTTTCTTTTTTTTTTAATTAGTGTGGTAGGTCCATTACCCCCCCCCCCTTTTTTTCTTTCTTTCTTTCTTCTTTTTTTTTTTTTTTTTTGCTGTTGTTAATCAGAGTGGTGTGACATAGTAAAGCCTAATTAAGTTTAATGCTATTGGCGAGGTTATGGAATGGATGGGTGGATGAATGGACTACATATCAGTTGTTAAAAAAATAAAGTATGTGTATAATGTACATAAATAGAAAAAATGTTAATATGGTTTGCTTTCTGTATGTCTGCCTATGTCTTAAGTGAAAATTTAATAAAGGTGTTTAAAAAATGATAAATATAATGGGGTAGTAAAAGGGAAACTCCTAAAACAAGTGAGATTTAATACAGTGGGGAATTTGAATGACACAGAAAAGCCTCACAAAAGGAGAAACTGCCAAGTTGCACTTTATTTCTGTCTGGCAATCTTAAGAATGATTTTGTGGGGAGGAAAATGCAATCAGACATGAGAAAAAAGATGATATAGCTGTCCTTTTACTTAATTATCAAGTACTTGTTAGTGGAATGTTCCATATCCAAAAAAGAAAGTCAACATTATTTGTTTTGGGCACTTTGACATCTAATCTGAATAAACGATAGGGAATATCTGAGTACACAAATTGTGTTGAACAGCATATATGCGAGTACTTGGAATGCTGTACTAACTGCTTCTAGAACAACCTATATTATCTACACACACACACACTCACATTATATATAATATATAGCCTGTGTGAAATTAATCAGGCATTTTTGGACACAGTTTCAAACCTGGCAGAAAGATAAAGTCAACACTGTTACGGAACAGAGACTGTATCATACAGTCATTTTTATTCTCTGATATTGTTAGCCAGGCTTCAGTTGCATATAGTGATCAGCTAACTGAATGTAAATCCTCTGAGGGCTATTAAATTGCCCGACTCTGTTGAGCAAATGAATTACTTGCTTTTGCTTACTCAAATGTGATATTCCTAATCTATGTACTACAATTGTTTTTTTTTTTTATTTGATAATGCATAGAATTGCAGCTCCTTTTAATTTTAGTAGATTCCATTCACAGTTTTTTATGCCACAAGGACATGATTTTATTTTAATTTTATATTCAGTTGTATTTATTTTAAATATTTCCTCCTTAGCACTTCTTAACATACTAGTCAGTTTGTTCTTCTGTTTGAGTTTTGTTTCTATAATGTTTTAAGTAAAATAATTTCTTTCTTTTTGAGGCATATTTTCATCTCACTCCCAAGCCAATGTTCATACATATTTGCATAATTTCTTACTGTAGCAATAAGACATTGGAAAATAGGCATGATGTAATACATTTTATTGGACTATCATAGGTTTTGCTGTAACAGAAAAACACACAGGTTGTCACAGGATTGTAGAGACAGACCGGAAATAGGAAACTGTGGACAATGACAATGAATATGAACTGAGGATAAATCAGAAGTGAAAATGTTGATTTATGACTGGTATGGTAGAGACAAACAAGTACATGTCAGATAATCAGAAAACAGTCCAATAAAAGGTATTACATCACGTGTTCCAATATGTTTGTGTTTTCTGTTAGTTGACCAAAGTGACATTTCTTTCTTTCATTTTTTCCTTTTCTTACTCTCTTCACATATTTTATCATCATGTTTATGTACTGTGTACAACTGCAGTTTTAGCAATCAAAACAAAAACAGCTCCTGTAAAAACATAATAAGTATGCTGTAAAGTTGTATGATTTGTATGTCTAGGTATAATTTTATTAATGGTACTAGTAACATATGGACACTAGGTGGCGTACCACAACTTTGAGCAAATGAATCCATGCCTCCATTACTCTATTCAGGTATACAGCTTCGGTTCATGTTTTCCATCTTGATTACAAAATGGACGCTGTGACACTGCAGCTACACCTCAGAGCTCCCCCTGCTGCTGATGTTGTTTTTCAATAACAAAGACACACATACTTAAAAAGACAAATACCATAGCTATAACAAGCATGTTAGTAAGAGTAAAATATATAGGTAAAGCATGAGCACTGACATACATACATACACTAACTCATCTGTCATGTAATTGCCCATGCTTGGAAATTCTAAGAATCCAGCATTACTCAGAACTTTAAGATACTGTACAAGTTAAGAAAAAACTGCACTAGTAGCTTCAAACAATATAAAGGCCAAAACGGCCTATATTCAAATTGGACAACTATAGTTGGGAGAGTGGAAGGTGGTGTTTTCTGCACAAAAGAGTAAGTAGATAACATGTTATAGGAAAGTAGAGACAGGTAGGAAATTGAAGAGCGAGACAGAGAGGGGAAACAGTGAATATGAACTGGATAAATCAGAAGTGAAAATGGTGATTTGGAATGGGAAGGGTGAAAATAAATTATCTGACAAAGAAGCAGAGAACAGTCAGAGTGAGAACATCTAATCAGAGAAACAGCAATACTTAATGTAGGGTCAGGGACTTAACATGAAGATGAGGACAGGTGATCTAGGAAGACTGATATAATTGTAACAAAGCCTTAAAATGTAACATCAGGAAAGACTGAATGAAAGAATAACAATGGTGGTGAAGATATGATGGGACAGTGTAATTTGGTATGCCAAAAGCTTTCATTGAGGCAAGAACTTTAAGAAATCACTGTATTAACTTAAACATAAGAATGCCACCCCCTCCAAGAAGGCTGATCTGTGTAGTTAGGCTACTCCTCAGATCCACCCAGAAGGTTAGTCTGTGTGTAATCTGCATGACTAGGTGAATTTACAATCACAGCCAAGCCGCAAGCCTTATTCAAAGCTGCCAAGACTGTTTTTTGTGAAGTGTAAATGTCTGCACCTTACATGATATGCTCATAACTGCCTGTGGAAATAATATAAAGTACAGTGACAAGAAATTGTGATCTTAGGCTTGAGACATTTTCTGTTTCTGTAAAGTTCTTTTGTCCTGTTGCTGATTCTGTTGAAGATGTAGTCTATATAAGCATCATACAACAAGAAACCTGCAGGTTTTAAAAAGTAGAACTGTGTGTTTTGGAAATAAGTAACTAACAGCTAGTTTTAAATTAGCAAAGAACACTACTCCAATTTTTATGACTGAATATGGGGTTTACTTGTGAAAAACAGATTATCATAAACTGAACTATATTTCACTACTGAAAAAACAAAGAAACTTTTTTTGTTTTTTATTGTTTTTTTTCCCTCAATGCTTGTGGTAGTGAGGTTGGAACTAGACAGATTCCTGTGCTTTTTCATTTTTTATACTTCAGTACTGAGGGACAAGCAGTTGTACCTTAGAACCAATCATCATTTGGTTTAGTAATCAATGTTAATGCTACAAGCTTTTGGGGAGCATCATGCTGAGTTAAAAATGAATCACAGGGAACAAAGAATGGAACACTGGCTAACACTGAGGTTAAGAGGGAGGCAAATAGAGTTGAAATTAGGCTCTTACTTCATTGCAACTGTCTTTATGGTAAAACAAGAATTAAGACATCTAGGGGCTGATGGAAGAGAACAAAAGAAAAATACTTGATTACAAATGCTTGAACTCTGCTGTTCTTTCAGCAACATTAATAGTGCTTCCTCAGCAAGGCAGTAGTCTCCATCATGTATTGTTATCTCACATTTCACTTTAGCCTTCTTTACTGTTTGAACAACAAAATTGCTTAATTTCTGATATCATTATCCCTGTAAGATATAAATTAAAATATAAAGCTCTCTGTCAATTCTAGAAAACAAAAGTGAGGCATCTGTACATTCGACAATCCTGTAGAAGGAAAATATGTAATTGGTTGACCATAAATAACATTAATACAGATTATATGTATTTTATTTGTCTTCTTTTTGTAATTCTATGCCATACTTCACCTGACATGAAATACCCAGAGGGGCAGACATTATACTTGACATCTTAACTGTTTTTTTTTTTTTTTTTTTTTTATGCTTGCAGCATACCTCTTAGCTGTCCCTGTTTTTTTGCAGAATATTCTTAATTTTACCTCATATTCTTTTATTTTTGATTTTTTTTAATTGTGGGTAAATTGCTGAAGATTTAAGTTAGTCAGTAAGGTCAGACAGTAGACTTTCATAATTATAATTATTATTCAGAAAATACATGTTGATGCAAATCTTGCTAATCTATTAACTTTTTAAGTGAATTTGACTAATGTTTAAAAATTGTCTTTGATTTAGGGCTTTTGTTCTCCCATTATTTTTAATTTCTCCCTGATTCTTGAGCAAAGGAGATGGAAGCTATGATATATATATTTCACTTAAAGTACCATATCATCTTCATTTTTATGGTTTCCTTATCATACTTTCTTACTGCATATCAGAAACTATTACCGTGGGATCCCTTCCTGTTTCATATTTATTTTTTACCTCCATCCTCAACTGGTGCACTGCTTTCAGATTTCTGCGACCTAAATGTATGCTCTAACTGCCAATTCCTTGACCAGATTCTTTGTATATTTTGAGTTCTCTACCCTCTTGATTCACCAAGTGGCAGATATTCATTCATCTCACTTATGCATATGAACCCCAAGAACCTGCTGCTAAATACAAGAAAGAGGTGCACCCCTTACATAGATGAATGTGGCACTCAGTTTCTGTTCAGTGAATGTTATTTATTATTCCTGGAACCTCTCATATAATACCAGCTTGCTCAATCTTTTTGTTTAATTTCTCCAAGTCTTTAGGGTTTCTAATACCATGGTGGGAATTGACCCCATTCCTAAGTCTGGATATAATTAAAATTCATGGACTTAGTATTGTTTTACTCTTTGATGTTAGACATAAGTGCTCTTCTCAGCACCAGCAATATGCCCAGAACTGATTCCTTCTGTAATTCATATGGAGTTACACGTATTGGTAGCATATCTAAGTATGACTGTAAATTCTTTTTTTGTTAGGCTTGTTGTGCCTACTACTATTGGAACTGTCTGGTTATCTTTTCCACACTGCTCTCATTTCTGCCTGCAAATCCTGCTATTTTATGACTTTGTGTCTCTCTGTATGTAAGACACTATCATCACTGGGAGTAGCAATTTCAATTATCACTACTATCATTATTGCTACTTTTGTCCTTTTTTCGTGGACCATTATACCTGGTTTTCTTGCATCTATTTTTGAACTGTTGGTAATGGGTGATCCCATGTGATATGAACTTCATGAAAGATGATCAGAGGGCTTCTGAAGTCCACTTGATCTGTATTCACTGTTCCACCTTAAGCCAAGTCTCTGGTCACCAAATTAAAAAAAAAAAAAAAAGGAACTATGCTTGATTAAGCTTGACTGGCAAATGTTTACAGCTATGAAAAGATTATGCACTGGTTCCTGTAACCCACTACTCACCAAGTGTTTCCCATATGTTCATTTACAACTATTTCTCATCAAGCTAGAGTTGCACTTTCCTTTTTTCATCCATATCCACTGACCACCTTAACCAAGTAGTCACAGGCATAATCGTGATCATATTAAGAGTACAACCATTGCCATTTTGTGTTGTGAGGAGTCATTCTGCGGTGATATGTGCACCTCTGCAGTTGCTTCTCGGTACCTGTTTCATGAAATGTACTAGGCAAGGCCCACTGAGAAGAGGCCCTGGGGCAGAAGCAGAACATGTTGAAAGGATGGATTAGCTATCTCAGTTTGCCTGTGAATATGTGAGGTTTATCATAAGATAAGCTGGAGACTGTTGTTGAGGACAGGGCAGTCTGGTCTACCCTGTTCAACTTGCTATCACCTCTGCCCTCACAAGGATAAGCATTTTATAAAATGGATGGATTTTTCCCCTCTTTTTTTCTACAGTCTCTCTTCCACTGTTCCTTTTCTCAACCATTTCTCTTTCTTTCGTATCTCTGCCATTTCTAACTTGACAGCATTTTGTATTCGCATATATAGTACTCCATTATTGATTGGGCTTGTTTTCTATTTGTACTTCTACACTCCCAGTTGCATTTCCTACGAGTGCTGCTGTGTGCCAACAATCATGATTTTTTTGTGTTATTTAGAACTATATAATGCACAGGAAATTTCTGTCCCATTCTTCTTTTTTTAAGGGGAGGGGTTCATGGGGACACTCTGTGACAGACATTATTTTATTTATTCCAAACACATTTTCTTTTGCTGTACTGGTGTCCTTCTTGAGTCACTCGTAAAACTAACATATAAGAAGTACTTGTTTTTATTGTAGTTTGGTTCTCTTATTGTTCTTATAAAAAGGCCTATCATCAAGTGTCCTAAGGCAACTAAAAGTCCCAATGCAAGCTTCTAATTATATTGCCTCCAATGTCCTTTGTTAGCATTTTTTACTTTTCCTCTGAAGGGATTTTAGTGATGTTTCAACTACATTTCTTTGGTCTCTCTTCAGAATACCCCTTCTCACCACCACCACTTTCACAAAAAACATCCTTCCTTGCTTCATTCTTATCATGAGTATGACTCGCTTCTTGCAGCCATGCAATGATGGTAGTCATTCTAGATCTTTCTTCAGCCCCTCTCCACACACACATACACTTCCTCTGGGTAGTCTGGCAAACACATAATAGCAATATTTTGACACTAGGTGGCAGGATACTCTACCATATTACGGCTGTAACGCAATGTACACAGAAGCTTGTACTCCCAACACAACATTTCCGATTGCCATTTTTGTATATTTACACAAACTGGAACCAAAGGGGAAAGGAAGTTTGATAGAGTGACGAACATGTCCTGCGTCTGTGCTAGTATTTAGGAGTTAAGGTCTGCAGCTTGAAATCCATACATGAATCATACTTGTATTGTTGTTAACAAACAGTGAAACTCTCAAATTTTAGTTCCAAGTCTACATTAAAGTCACTTAATTCTGCCTGAGCCTATTTATGATACTACAAAGCATGCATAGACGAATGACTTAAATTGGCATTCTTCTTTCAAAATGTTTACTTTGTTAGTGACCTTTACCTTAGCGAAACAAAGTTTAAATTGTTATACAGGTGTGTGTTTCCAAAGCTCTATGTCAGTTGGTTGTCTATCTAATTTTGTTTACCAGGGCAGAGCACTATCAAATTTGACTATTTGTGGACTCAGCCTCGGTTACATACACTGTAATACCAATAAAAAAAAAATTAAACGTATCACTAAATTATAAAACATGGTGATGTTTTAGTTAAAGTCCATTTGACATGTCCTGCTACCTTTGAAACACCGTGCTTCTGATTTTCGCCAAGATTAGAGTATAACCAGAAATAGCACCTTATTTTTACTCGGTAATAATATGTGGATTTGTAAAAGAATAATTTATATGGCTGCAGTAAGTGCTGTATATAACAAGCGTGAATATCTACGGCAGTTTAAATCTCTGAAAGTAAAACGAGAAGACTACGTCGCAGGATGGAATTACCTCTGGTAATTTATTCAGGTGTTGCGGCGCTGGCATTCGTTACCTGCGTTTCCTGTACTATTGGAATTCCAAACATTTAGTGGCTATTACCGCCACAAGATGGTGCCTGTGTCTACACCGAAAATCGGAGGGTCACACGTGTTAGTTATCATTATAGAAGTGGGGAGGGCTTTCAAGCTCCCGCGGGGTATTTGATATGGCGATAAATGTAATGTTTTAACGGGGTCAATTTGCAAGAATCTTTTACTGACTGCTTTACAAAATAATTGGGTGCCGTCTTCTTGAAGTCTGAAAGGAGAAATAGTATGAAGCTCAAGCCACCTGGATAAGAGGCGGTAGAACGGTGTCACTGTAACAGACCCAGTGGGAGAAAATGGTGGCAAGTTGTTGGGACACATACCTCTCAACGGTCCAGATGTTTGCCTCATATTTTGGGTCTGTACGTCTTAAAATTTGTAGTTTTCTTGGAAATCACTGAGGATTGAAGTCACTAAGTACTGGCATGCATTTCGGTTTCAGACTTCATATCCCTTAGAAAATGCATACCAACACAAATCCTGATATTCTATAAACTTAAGTGTATAAGAACAATATTTAAACTCTGCGTCAATTTTGGGGTCTTTGTCCCCCATTGTTGTAAGCTTTATCCAGATTTTCTGTGCTAAGATGTTGACAAATATGGTGGGACACAAAGCAGAAAATGAGGCAGGTTAACTGCAAATGGTTTTGAGTGACCTAGTGGGGCCCAGAAAATCAGTGTTCTGGTAAAGTTTAATTTGACATCCCCTTTTTTCTCAAACCCATACCTTTGTCCAGCCTGAGAGAAGCGTGAAACAAACACCTTTAAATAGAATATTCCTTCCTTGTAATGGACAGTTGGGGTCTAAGAAGTGATACTAACAGTTTAACTTGCCTACTGTGCTATCACTCAAACAAATTACTGGCTTTTGAACACAGTACCTATGTTGCTTTGGTGATCCACCTCGAAAGAAACCTTTATTACACAAATAATTCTGAACAACTCTACCCAGTGATGTGAACCATAGATCTGATGTTGTAAATCTTTGTTTATTCATTACAAATAGGACCTCAGTTCCGTCCTCGGAACTGATATGGCCGTTTCCAAGCTAGCGCCAGCCAAAATCACTCAGCTAAGACCTACCCATAATGCCCCTCTCCTAGTTACTCCAGATCTCATTTGCCATGTTTCTAGTCAGACGTGCTAGCCATCTCTCTCAAAGCCAAGTAGAAAATTGTTATTTCTAAGACAGTTTTTCTTCAAAATTGTTTATTTTTTAGTCAAGTTAGCCTTTTCTCACTGTTGCCTATAACCTAATCATATTTCCTACCCTTTATCTTGATAATTTAATTTTTACCACTTTTGGTACTGTCCGTCTCTCCTGCCTTTCACAGGCCCTTCCTTACCACTTGTGGTATTTTTTAAATACCATCATTGGTATTCTTTCCCTTTTTCTCTCCTTTAATTTGTTTTTTTTTTTTTTCTTTTCTATAGGATAGCCTTGCTGCCTTATGTCAGACAAAGCTAAGTTGGGATTTAAACAGTGGGACAAGTTTGGGTGTAAGATGCCTAAGTCGGATACACATGCTCGTTGTGTCTACTGTTTAGGCGTGGATCATATTAAAGCTGACTATGACATTTGTGCTAGTTTTAATAATCATACACTAGCAGAACGTAAAAATAAACTTATTCTAAAAGGTTTACTCAAGACACCTTTTTCGGAGGTGCTATCTGGGTCGGAGGTCTCACCCCCTCTAAAGACCAAAAAGCTTAAGGAAAAACAGAGTCACTCGGTTCCTACATCTCCGTAAGTTATGGAACCGAGTCAGCTCCATGCTTCCCCGGTGCCCTCGGCGCAGACCTCTTCAGCATCAGGCTCTGTGTCCTCTCCCTTGGTGCCATCCATGATATTCACCCCTATTTCGGTTCCAACCTTGGCACCACTGACTTCGGTGCCGTCCTTGGATCCCACATTGGCTCTGATGACTATACCTGCTTCCGCACCATCCCCGGCCACTGTGCTGACAATTTCTTCGGCTCCATTGGCTCCAAAACTCGAATACCTGCCAAGGACAAGATACTCTCCAATTTATGACCCTTTTTTTGGGGCAGAGGTTTAGCCCCTTTCTAGAAAGACCTGATTCTCCTTCAGCAGCCTCCTTTAGATCCACTAGGAGTTTTTCCTGAATTAGATCTAGTGTGGGTTGTGGACCAGCTTCTGGCAGCTAGGAGACTGCCCATTCCAGCTAGACCTTTTGTCCCTCTTGGTTTGGAATCTTTTACTACATCTTCCCCTATTTATCCTCCTCCAGCTTCTACCCAGATCCAGGAGATCTCTGTACCGATGTCCACTCCGGTGCATACTATCTCGGCTCTGACAGAAGTGTTTCCCCTGTCGGCATCGACCACCCTTGCTGCATTGGCTCCAGTGGAGCCGATGCTCTCTCAGAGCAGTGCTTGGACTGTCTGTAACTTAGTACCTGGCCCGTCACCTATTTTCTTGCTGACGCCATCTATGTCGATGGTTCCGATGTCTTCCAGTTCTCTCAGAGCTCCTCACCTGGAAGTGGGCTCCTCAGGGCAGGGTGTGACCCCGGTTCCGGGGTTGTCCCTCCGGGTTCTGGGCTCACATCCTTCCTTGGGTGGGCCTGCTGTCCAGGTGATGGAGAGGGTCCTTCACTCCGAAGGCTCGCAGTCAGCACCAATGACATCAGTATCAGAACCCCCCCCCCAGCACACACCATTCCCAACCATCTATTTTGGAACCCCAGGCACGGGAGTCACAAGAACCCCCTTTGAAGGGAACCCCTTCTCCGGAGTCCTCCTCAGAAGATCCCACTGGGGAGCCACCCCAGAAGAAACAGTGCAAGAGGAAGCACCTTGATTCCCCGGAGGAATCTATCACCAAAGACACTGATTGTGATGAGGGGGAAGGGTCCCCATGGTCTCCCCAGACGACGTCTCATATGGCGACATTATCGAAATCCTCAAGCAGCGGGGAGACTGGAAGTCCTCTAACCCATTTTCTGAGGAATGAGTGTTCTTGCAGGCCTTCCGTGCCGAGCCATCTACTTCCTGGGTGACCCCACCGGCAGATGACCTTGTTAAACTCATTGTGTAGCATGCCTGGAAGGCCCCGGACAATGTAGAACCTGTCCCCCCGGAGGCCAGACAAAATGTTATCTACACATGAAGACCAGCCCCACTGGTACAAGCAGTTGACAGTTGATGCTATGGTCATGGCGGCGGCCACCAAGAGGGAACTAGCAGAAATAGTTCCACTGTTCATCCTCCAAACAGGGAGTCCTGTACCATGGACAGACTAGGGAAGCAAACCTATGCTTCAGCGACCTTCACCATTCGGTCACTGAACTATCTGGCACACACTATTTGCCTCCAAAGAGACCTAATTTCCAAAATGTATTCTTCTTTGGTGGGGGTACTGCCTGATAAGGTGCATGATACTGTCACCTCGCAGCTAGCTACCCTTGAATCCATCTTAAACTCCTTGATGCATTTGATATCTCACACTACTGAGGGGGCAGCTCGAGCTGCCGCATCAGGCATTGTCATGAGGCATAATGCTTGGATGTGGTTGCGAGACCCTTTTAAATCTTCCTTCGTCAATGCACCTGTCAATGAATCAGCACTTTTTGGATCCAAAGTACAAGATACACTTGCACATAGTGAGAAAGATGGAAAGAGCCTGTCTGCTGTGGGCATATGCTTTTCCAACCCCCAGAGGTCCTATTCCAAGAACCAGAAGGGAGGAAAAAATGTGGTTCAAGAAATCCCAAGGATCTTTTTGTGACACTCTTGGTGAGCAATCCCCCCGGGGAAGAGGGGACAACTCATATGAAAGACGTCCCTTTCATTGAAGAGGGGTTTCGCATAACCAGGATGCTAGAGATTCTCCGGCAGACCTTACCAGCACTCCTGAGCAGCGGCCCGATTGCTTTCCTCTGGAAGCAGTCAGGGGGTCATTTTTCTGTGCATCTACCAGCCTGGAATCTTATTACTACCGATGTTTGGGTGCAGAGAATAATATCCAGAGGCTACCAAATACCATTCGATTTAACTCCCAGACCCGTCAAATTAATCCCCGATGTACAACCCAATCAGAGGGAATTAGCAGCCTTAGAAATAGAAAAGCTGCTAAGAAAAATAGTCATCCAACCAGTCCCACCAGACCAGATAGGATCCGAGTTTTACTCAAGGTTTTTTTTAGTGCCAAAAAAGACAGGGGACTGGAGACCAATCTTGGATCTCAGCCTATTGAACAAATTTGTCAAACCTGAAAAATTCCGGATGGTCACAGTACAGTCCATTCTTCCCTTCCTAGGGAGGGACAACTGGATGTGCTCTATAGACCTCCAGAATGTGTACTACCACATAAAGATGGATCACTGCTCCCGGAGGTTTCTCCGCTTCTGGCTGGGAGCCAATCACTACCAGTTCAGGGCACTACCATTCAGTCTCTCGACAGCCCCTTGAGTGTTCACCAAATGTATGGCGGTTGTGGTAGCTCATCTTCGACTGCAAGGATTCCAGGTGTTTCCCTATCGAGATGATTGGCTCCTTACCGCTCTGACCAGGAATCTCCTAGTCCACAGCCTCTCTTACACTCAAGGTCTCGCTCTCCGCTTGGGGATTACAATCAACAAAGACAAATTTCAAATGTCCCCAATGAAGACACTGGAATTTATTGGAGTGGTCTTCGACACAACATCCTGTCAAGCTTCTCGCCCCCCGCACAGGCTTTCAAAAATAAGATAACAAATCCAAGACCACCTTCCTCAGATTTATGTACCAGCACGTCTTGTACTGCAACTTTTAGGCTCCATGGCAGCTGCCATTATGTTAGTACCACTGGCGGGACTGCACATGAGAATCCTGCAGTGGCTCCTTTTCGCACAATGGTCATTGCTAACTCACCCACATGACCACATGATACGTCTTACAAACTGTTGCAAGGAAGAAATGCTATGGTGGATGAAGCCACAAACGAATCTTTGGTGTTGACCGTTCTGTCTTCCCCAGGCCATGGTGACCATGGACACTTCCCTGTTAGGCTGGGGGGGCATTTCCAGGCAAAGACTGTCCAAGGCACCTGGTCCCCCATGGAGGCCAATTTGCACATAAATGTCCTGGAACTGAGGGCAGTTTTCTTAGCATTGCAAACATTCCACTCATCCCTACCCTCTGAGACCATTGCAATTCAGTCAGACATGTCAGTCATCTGTCAGGAAGCCATGAGGATTTGGCACTGGGCGATAACTTCCAACTGCTTTCTTTTTGCAACACACATTCACGGGAGTTCCAACCTTATTGCGGACAATCTGAGCAGGAACATCTTGATGTCTCACGAGTGGTCCCTCAACCCTGTAACAGCAGATTGGATCTTCCAACCCTGGGGCAAGCCTTGCTTCCCCCCTAAATTACAAATGCAGACACTACTTTGCCCTGATCCCCCCTCAGGGGGAACCACCGAGGGACGCTCTAAGACACGATTGGCCACCGCGTCTTCTGTATGCCTTTCTCCCATTTCCCCCTCATTCCAAAATTTCTCCAGGAAAGCCCAGAGGTTGAGAAGCAAAGTGATCCTCATTGCCCCCTACTGGCTCCGTCAAGTCTAGTTCCCGTTTCTATGGCCTCATCTGATTCACAGCCTGTGGATCCTGGATCATTCCCAAGACCTGTTATCTCATCCTCAGAGACTGATTCATGTGAACCTGGACAGTCTCAAGCTCAGAGCTTGGTTCCACCACTTCCAATGATTGCCAGGCTGCTTGACATCCCATCTCCTGTTCGTGAAATTCTTCTGGCTTCACACAAACCTCCAACTAGGAAGGTTTATTCTAGTAAATGGACTAGGTTCTCTATTTGGGCCAAAAATCAGAACTTAGACCCATTCTCTATGCCTATTCAAAAGATCCTACAATACCTGACTACTATTTTACATGTAGGAGCCTCAGTTTCGATGATCACTGTACATTTGGCAGCTATCGCCAATTTTCATAATGGTCTTGATAATGCCTCATTTATGTCACACCGCCTATGCAAGACCTTTTTTAAAGGAGTATTACATGTTAAACCTCTGGTCAAGCCTCCCTTAGAACCCTGGGACTTGACTTTGGTACTTCAGTCTCTCACAGATTCTCCTTTCGAGCCCTTTGATTCATATGATTTGAAATTTTTGTCATGGAAAACCTTACTTCTAGTAGCACTTACCTCAGTGAGAGGAGTATCTGAGCTGCAGGTCTTAAGTGTCAAGAGTCCTTACTTGATCTTCCACATGGATAGGGTGTCCCTTCGTACTGACCCTTCTTTCTTGCCCAAGGTAATTTCTGGCTTTTCCATTAACCCAAATATTGATCTGCCAGATGTTCTTCATCTCACATTGCTGCAGTCCTTACACTTGGGTAGTCCGCTGTCCTCGGTCGGCCCGAATATCAAAGTATAAGGCTGACGTCGGTCAGGGCGCATTTGACTGACATCAGGACGTCAGGGTACAAATGCGCATGACCGACGTCATATCCTCAGTCTTTTTTGCCGCATGGTCCGATGCAGAAGCAGCATTGCAAGTGCCGGTTGGCATTCTGAGATTTTTCGATTTAGAAGTTTCAGACCGAGTTCAAAGTTGGCTAAGTACCCCGTTGGGAATATTTTAGTTTTTCTTGCCTCAGTCATTTACCGGATGTCAGAAAAAGTCAATAATTGCATTTCTTGTGGGAAACAGATACCGCATAGAGATTATCATACTTTGTGTATTCCTTGCTTAGGGCCTGAGCACGACGTTGTTGGCTGCCGCTCTTGTGCTAGATTTAATAAACGCACTATAAAGAGAAGGTTGGATTGTGCAAGGTTAGTCTTTGGGAAGCGGTGCAACTATAAAATGCCGTCGGATGCTCCGACGCCCGCTTCTTCAAAGAAGCGCAAGGACAAGGCAGTTAAGCCTCGGCTAGAAGAACCGTCTGTACTGGACGCCGGTTCTTTAGAGGTGTCGGTGGAGCCGGTGGCTCCACCGGAGGTTTCTTTGTGTTCCCAGGGTGAGACCTTATTATTACAAGATGTGGCCTCTCAGGAGACAAGTCAGGCTGAGGGGGCTTCTAAGGTTACTATACTCCCCTCCCTTCCTAAGGTGGCTAGGCCCTCTCCTTCTGTTTCAAAGGCTTCTCCCAGGGGCAGGCCAGGTTTGGCTTCAGTTGGTGTTACCCCTAGCTCTTCAGGTACTGTGCCCAAGAAGCATATGCTTAAAATGGCAGAAGATTTGATTACTTTAATTAGGGGTTCTATGCCCCCTCCTGATAAGAGACCTAGGGTGGAGCCTGGGTTGGGGGGTTTTGAGCAGGCTTCAGATGTTTCAGAGTCATCGGCTGAAGACTTGCAGGAGTACTCTCCTTATTCTGATTCTGATGTGGATGATTCTACTCCTTCTGCTACTCCTCCTGAGGATTTTTCTTTTTCAGAAACTCTTCATGCCATGAGGGAGCATTTTAAGTGGGAAGGTCAGGACTTCTCTGATTCCAGGAAAAGGCTTAGGGAATTTCTGTTTTTGCCCCAGCATAGGCCTTTTGCTATACCTCCTGTTTTGGATGTAGTGGAAGATGTTTTTACAGAGGCTTCTCTTAATCCTGATTCTTTGCCTCCTGCTCCTGTTAAGCCGGATAGATATTATAGGGTGCCTGAAGCTCATAAGTATCTTTTAAGAGTCCTAGGGCGGACCCAGAAACTGTTAGCCAGGGGCCTAAAGGTGTTAAGGCTTCTGTTGTTAAAAATCCGGTTCCTGCTGACAAGGAGGCTAGGGCCTTGGATAGATGGGGAAAGAAAGTCTATACTTCTTCCACTCTTGCTATGAGGGCTCTGAATTGTCAGTTTCACATGTTGAAATACCAAAACTATCTCCTTTCACAATTGAAGTCTAAGGTTGATGCTCTGGCAGTAGGTATTGATTGTAAAGAGTTGCAGGATTTAGTGCATGTTTCTGAACAGGTGGGTAAGCATTCTTTGCAATGTGGTTTTGATGCTGTACAGGCCTCGTCTAGGGTGGCTGCCACTGGGTCAGTTCTTCGCAGGCACGCCTGGCTGAGGGATCAGAATTTGTCTGAACATGTTAAAACAAGGATTTTAGATGCTCCTTTACAATCTGACGTGTTGTTTGGTCCTCCTGTTGAGACAGTTTTAAAGAAAATGGAAGACAAGGCTAAGTCTATGCAGACTGTTAAAGATTTTTTGCAGGTCCAGCCTCCAAAATTTAGTAGAAATTGGCCTACTAAGGGGTGGACGTATCCTTCTTATGATTCCCAGTCTAGGGGTAGATCTAGGCGTGGTAAGGGCAGAGCTCAGGGCTCTTTCAGGCCTAGAACAGGGAGTTCTCCTGCACAGGCTTCGGTGAGGGCAGGGGTCAGTCCTTTCGTAAGCAGACCCAATGACCTACCTTTTCAGCTGCCAGAGCCTGCCTGCCTGGCAGCACCTTTGGGAGGAAGATTGGCACTTTTCAAAGAAAATTGGAGTTTAATTACCCAGGACAGATGGGTATTGGATATCATACACCACGGCTACAGGTTTTATTTCCATACCTTGCCTCCTTTCAAAGGCATGCCAGACGTTCCTCCTCAACAAAGAATAGAGGCTCACAAACAAGTTTCTTTGTTGCTCCAACTAGGGGCCATACAGCCGGTCCCTCTGCCGGAAGTGGGCCTAGGATTTTATTCTCGCCTGTTCCTAGTACCAAAGAAGGGGAACACGTGGAGACCAATTTTGGATTTATCTATCCTCAACACTTATCTGGACATTCCCAAATTCAAAATGTTGACGTTACAGCAGCTTTTACCTCTGCTGGGCAAAGATCATTGGATGGTAACTTTGGATCTCAAGGAGGCTTACCTTCATGTTCCTATCAGACTAAGTTGCAGAAAGTATCTGCGTTTTCGAGCTGGGACTTCTCACTATCAGTTCTCTGCATTGCCCTTTGGCTTATCTACTGCGCCCAGGGTGTTCACAAAAGTTCTGGCTCCAGTGATAGCTTTCTTCAGACTAAAAGGAATACAGATCTATCCTTATTTGGACGACTGCCTAATTCTGGCTCAAGGAAGGGAGGAGCTTCTTCATCATTTGGAATATGTGATAGCAGTGCTAAGATGCCTAGGGTATTCTGTGAGCGAGATAAAGTCCAGTCTAGTACCCTCTCAAGACATGTGCTTTCTGGGTGTGAGACTGAATACAGCATCCCAGATGGCCTTTTAACCCCGGACAAACAAAGAGTCTATCCCTTTACTTCCATCAACTATCTCATCAGTCCGGGCTGACTGCAAGGACAGTCCTTCAAGCCTTAGGGTTCATGGCATCTTGTATTCTGGTGCTTCCCAATGCCAAACTGCATATGAGGAAGCTACAATGGTATCTCAAAATGTATGGACACAGCACTGCCAGGATCTGGACACTGTCATTCAAATAATACCTTGCATTCAAAAGGAATTTTTGTGGTGGGCTCAGGAATGTCACCTAAACAAGGGACTCTCTGTGACCCGGCCAGAGGCGAGTCAGATTTTAACGACAGATGCCTCAGACAAAGCTTGGGAGCTCATCTAAATGGAAAGTGGATACAAAACAAGTGGCCTGTCAGACTACAACATCTACATATCAACATGAAGGAGATGTTAGCAGTCCAGTTTGCATTAATAGCTTTCAAGGAATTACTTCTTCCAGGACAGGTGTTGATTCTAACAGACAACACAACTGTCATGTGGTACATCAACAAGCAAGGGGGAACACATTCTTATCCTCTATGCAGGCAAGCAATGATTTTGTGGGAGACTGCTCTCAGTTTACAACTCAATCTTCAGGCAAGGTTTCTGCCAGGAGCACAGAACTCCTTAGCAGATGTGTTGAGCAGACGAATTATGGATCCCCATGAGTGGAAATTGGATCCTCATGTGTTTCAGAAATTGACAGTGTCATGGGGAACTCCAGACATAGATCTGTTCGCTTCTCCACTAAACCATCAGCTGCCAAAGTTTTGCACAAAAAGGTTTCATCCCACAGCTTGGAAAGTGGATGCTCTTTCTTTCAATTGGAGCAATCTTCATGTGTATGCCTTTCCACCTCTGCCTCTCCTACTAAAGGTACTTCTAAAGGTCAGACAGGACAAGCCAAGGATGATTTTAATAGCTCCAGATTGGCCTCGACAGCACTGGTACCCATTACTGAGAAGTCTGGTACGGAAGCCTCCATGGCCTTTGCCTTCGATTCCACACCTGTTGTCACAGGAGGACAGCCATTTGCTCAATGTCAAACTTCACTCTCTTCACCTGACAGCCTGGCATATTCTGTTTTGAACCATAGAGGGCCTCAACTTCCACAACAAGTTTTGAATGTGATTTTGGAAGCTAGAAGGCCTAGCACAAGGAAAGTGTACGCAGATAAATGGAAGAGATTTTTATTTTGGAGTGCAGCAAAAGATTTTGATGTTTCTGAGCCTAATTTGAGTGTGGCTCTTCAATATCTTACTGAGTTACTGGACAAAGGTTTGTCTTTCTCTTCTATTAAAGTTCATGCTGCAGCAATTTCTGCTCACTATGATTGCGACCCACCATTGTTTTCTCATCCTTTGTTCAAGCAATTTCTTAGAGGTGTAAAGAATATAAGACCCCCACGAAGGGCTCCTACTCCTGCTTGGGATCTCAATTTTGTGTTGGAGAAACTCACTCTACAACCTTTTGAGCCTGCAGCTACTGCTGAGTTGAAATATTTATCATGGAAGACTGCTTTTTTGTTGGCCATTACCTCTGCAAGAAGGGTTTCTGAATTACAGGCCCTTATGGCGGTTGAGCCTTTCTTGATTTTCCATAAGGATAGGGTATCATTACGTACTAATCCTTCCTTTATGCCTAAGGTGGTTTCTAGTGTGGCTTTAAACCAAACTATTCATTTGCCTACTTTTTATGCAAATCCCCAAAATAAAGGGGAAAAGCTTTTGCACACTTTAGATGTTCACAGGCAGTTGCGTTATTATTTGGACAGAACTAAAGGGTTCAGGCAGTCTCAGCAGTTGTTTGTTTCTTTTGCCTTGAGTTCTCAGGGCAAGCCTGTGTCAAAACAAACTATTTCTAAGTGGATTGGGTTTTGCATTGCTTTCTGTTATTCCCATCATGGCAAGGAGATTCCAGCTGGGATTAGGCCTCATTCCACTAGGGCTACTGCCACTTCAACAGCTTTTTGAGGGGAGTGGCAACCAAGGATATTTTGGAGGCGGCTACTTGGAGTTCTGTGCATACTTTCTCTAGGCATTATCACCTGCCTCTTTACTCTAAGTCCAGGGCTGGTTTTGCCACTGCTGTTTTGCAGGGCATTTTGGCAGCTCCTGCTTCCTTGTAGTTAGCCATCCTCCCTTACCTCTGCTTTGGGATTCTACCCAAGTGTAAGGACTGCAGCAATGTGAGATGAAGAACATAGTACAGTTTTGTACCTACCATAAATGTAGATGTTCGAAGATCCACATTGCTGCAGTCCAATTTACCCTCCCTCCTTCCCCTCTGTAGTTAGAGGTGGTTGTGTAAGTTGGGTTGTACATATTGTGTATATTGTATATGTTGTACATATAGTTAGTGCAAGGGTGGTTGGTTGGTTGTTTGCTATCTTTTGGTTTTGACCTTTATTTTTAGGGTCTTCTGACATCTGGGGCAAGAAAAGACTGAGGATATGACGTCGGTCATGCGCATTTGTACCCTGACGTCCTGATGTCAGTCAAATGCGCCCTGACCGACGTCAGCCTTATACTTTGATATTCTGGCCGACCGAGGACAGCGGACTACCCAAGTGTAAGGACTGCAGCAATGTGGATCTTCGAACATCTACATTTATGGTAGGTACAAAACTGTACTTTTTCTTCCCCCAGCACAGCATTCTAATAGAGGGGAGTACCTTTTGCACACCCTTGATGTGCATCGGCAGCTTCGTTGTTATTTGAACAGGACTACATTTTTCAGGAAAACAGATCAATTGTGTGTGGCCTTTGCAGGACCCAGATTTGGTAAACCTGTTTCCAAAGTGACTTTATCCTCCTGGCTTAGAAAAGCCATTACCTTTATCTACCAACAGAATAAGCTATCCTTACCTTCCAGAATAAAGAATCATTCTACCAGATCTATGGCTACTTCGGTAGCATTTCATTCCAGAGCCTGTATGGATGATATCTGCGCAGCAGCCACTTGGGCAAGACCTCATACCTTTATATCTCATTACAAATTGGATTTGGCCTCCAGGGGACGAGCATCTTTTGGTTCTATGGTGCTCAGGAATATCCTTCCTTAGGGCCACCCAGGACTCAAGTAGCTGGGGACTCAGTCCTATTTGTAATGAATAAACAAAATTTTACAACATCAGATAAAGAAGTTATGGCTTACCATAACGTTCCATCTGTGTTGTAGATCTTTGTTCATTCATTACTTCCCACCCTCCTTCCTCCAGCCTGGACTCCTAGTGGACTTTAGGAACTCCTGGTTAGGGTATTTGCTCAGACAGAGCCTCCTACTATGTTTTCTATTACTACATCTATTATCTAAGGGTGGGCAAACTCGATCTGGAGTAACTAGGAGATGGGCATTATGGGTAGATCTTAGCTGAGAGTTTTTGGCTGGCGTGAACTTGGAAACGGCCATATCGGTTCCGAGGATGGAACCGAGGTCCTATTTGTAATGAATGAACAAAGATCTACAACACAGATGGAACGTTATGGTAAGACACAACTTCTTTTTCTTTTACCTCAAGGATTAAGGGGACAAAGCAAAAATAATTCATGAAAGTCCAAAATTAGAAACATTTTAAATACTTATACTATTAATTCAGAAATCTTGACAGATAAAGAGGTTGGGAATGAGCAATATTTTCTGAAGTAAGTGAAATCTAGCAGGTCATGAATATCTGTATTTGTTGAATGAAATATACCACCCTTCTCAAAGTATTGGCGATTGTTTAATTTAGGACACACCATATTTGTTTGCGCAGGTGTGGGTGGTGCCAATTTAACTGATATTCCAATGGACTGTTAATTAAGCATGGTAGTTGGATTCTTTAAAATGTTATCTTTCCTCAGGGAACAGGAACAGTTTTAGTAACAATTTGAAACTTTAATATCGCGTATTACTGACTTGAGAGCAAAATGCTACACACATCCAGCAAGAGGGCTGCCACCCCCTGCTATACACAATAGGGTTACCACCTGTCCCTCTTTGGGCAGTTGTGTCCTGCAAAAAAATGTCAAATGTCCTGAGATTTTAAGACAAAATATATTTAAATTTTCTTAAATAGTTGCATAAAACAGTTATTTTGTATCTGGAACACATAAATATTATATGAAATAGCATAAGCAACTCAAATGCTACAAAAATAAGCTTTTATTTTGGCAAAAAAGTGAATGTTTGTCCTTTGCACTGGCCGTGGGTATGTTCTGTTCTGCAAAATCTCACATTTATACAAAAAATGTCCCACTTTGGGCATCTGAAAAGGTGGCAACCCTAATACACAATGTAAGTTCATCTGCTTCATATTCCCAAGTCTACCTTTGTAATACAACTTATAAAAATATTACAACAAATTAGAATTACAAGTAGTTTGCAATTCTAGGTGGGACAAAGCAAATTTTGAACTAAATTTAGAAACAGTTGAGAGCCATTACTCTAATAGAATTTATCTACCCCTGTTTCATCTTGCCCTCATAGTACCCTCTGCAATGGGGAGAGGGGGATTACAGTGGTTACATTTTGAGAGTCTGTGAAACTCTTCCACATCCTCTTACTTTTTTTCTTCCTATTTCAACCTGCAATAATCACAAATGGGTACAATTAAAGGCTCCTGTAATGCACTTACACGCCTTCAAAAATCTGGCCACCTAATTACCCTAATGTTTGCATACCAAATGGTTATAACTCCTCCAACTGCCATTACAATTGTGGTAAACTAATCAGAACCCCATTATGAGTCTGAGATAGTAATCAGAAATGTAAGATATAATTCTCGAAATTTCTGAATGATAGCTACCAATTAATTTTACTTTATGCTACTGTTCCCAGGTTTTACCTCTCAAGCTAGTTGTTATTCTTAACACCATTACCTCCTTCCTCCAAATAACCCATATCCTCCTTCTGGTAACATATGATGTAGCATCATGGTAATAAGGTCCCCTTATTCATATGGAGTGATTCAGTTTTCTGAGAAACAGTTTAGATAATGTTTTAAGGAAAGAAGATGAACTGTCATCTTTCAGGAAGAAGGGAAACCTATGTCGCTAAAACACATCACTTGATGCAGGAGTGTAATTAAGTCACTAGAGTAGGCATGTACTGCTGCAAAATGTTTATTGTAAATTTCAAACAATCTACAAGTCCACTAGCTTTTATGGCATCTGGCTATATCCTTAAGCATCCTAAAAGGCTAGCTTGCAAGAAGATTCCAATGGGTAAAGAGAAAAACTTGATTTTTGAAGACATTTTCCAGGGGAAACCACACTTTTTTACTACACACACACACACCAAACTAAGATACACATACACTTTAGTTTGATGCATGTTTGGATACTACTTATCAAGCTTAAAATGTCTAGACAAATGTACTTGTGACAGGACTTATGAACTCTACTGTATGGTAAGTATACTAGTTTAAGAAGATGAGAAACCTACAGCTAATAAGCTGTCATGACCAAATTACCTTTTGAATCTGAGCGTTCAAAACAGCACATGTAATCTTGTCAGTATACTGTAATGTGTCTTCCAATTTAAAACACCATTAAACTTCTATTAAAGAGGCAGTCAATGTGAACACATTTTTATACAGTAATACATCATGCATAAATCATCCCACACGCTTAGTTAATTATGTATACATTTGGTTGATTGTCACCATAAATAGAGCCAATAATCTGTTAAGAACATTAGTAATTCCTAAAATGTAGTGGTTAATGATGGCATAAATCCATGAACCCTGTGTAAAAGCGTGTCCTAAAATAAAGCAGAATTTTCATGTTTTAGAATACTAAGTGGATGAATTGTTTACTATATTCCACTATCCCATTACAGACTTAAAAAGGGCCTCAGCTTAAGTGCAACAATCTTGTACTTCTTGCTTTTTTATTTCAAATCAAAGGCCAGAATTCCACAGGATGACTGTTCACTTTCTCTCAAACTCTAGTCTCTAAGCAAAAATTGTAGATTCACTTACTTCCAAGTTCCCTACTTCTGTCTGTGTCTTTCCCCTGGCTAATAACTTAGTCTCTGGGTCTCAGCTAGTTTTTTTTTCTTCCTTGCTTGCCTCCTTGTCCCAGAGTTGGCTAACTTAAAAGATGTAGATGTAGACATAGGCAACACTATATTCACAGATATTTTGTTTCCCTTTTCAGTTCTGCATATACTGTTTCTAAACTTACTGTCTCCTTGGCTCATTGACTACCATTTTGTCAGCTGATTGACTACATACCCTAAAAATTTATTGTCTATAGTCATGCAGAAATCATGTCAATTAGGGGAGAAGATCAGTAATATGTGGAAGATGAATCAAGGCTAAAACTCAGCAGGTAATGCTAAAAGTAATACAGTTAAGAAGGTTATATTTTTCTTTGAATTCTGAGAGACTGTTCTGCATTATAAGAATGTATATCTTAAATGTATGCATTATATCTGTTAAATATTACTTGTGTAACATCTGGTAGTCGCGCAGTAATAGTACTGTGGTTTCAGAGTGACTCGCATGGGGAAAGACTTTATTAATACAGCCATGGTAAATGTGATAGTGGAAAGACAGATTGAATCAGCATAACAATGATTTCTAAACATATAGGAAGTGAAGTTTTTAATTTTGTCAAATTTCTTTTTATTGCATTTTTCACTGTTACAAAATGAAAACAAAAATGACAATTAGGCCACCAGGTAGCTGAAATAATACAAAGAAAACTTAACAGCAGTTAACTAAGAAGCCTCACAGGTGGCATAGAGGCATAAATCTATAACTACAGCCCAGGTGGCAGAAGTTTGATAAAGGTTTGGGTGCTTCACAGCACAAGCAGAGAAGATGGATGTGTCTATCTTGGAAGAGGTCGAACTTTGCAGGCAGTCCTTTGTTAAGCTCTGTGGGTTCTGGAGCTCAGAAGGAAAGCCAGGGCTGGGGGATGGGAGGGAGCTAAGCCAGTACGGCTGCTCTATGGAAACCAGGCAGTGCACATACTTAAGTCACTCTTGGTTGCCCACTCAGCCTGATGTGAAGATGTCATCAATCTGGGGGGGGGGGGCATTAGTAGTACAGGAGGCAGTTCTGGAGTAAATTTTTTGTTTCCCATCCATTGATCTAAGTTGCACTTAAATATTGATAGGGATGAACTTTGTTTTTTGTGGGTAGGGAGGGTTCCAGAGCAGCAGTATCCTCTGCAAGTTATACCTGTCCCTCCAGTCTGTTCTGTTGATGTTGCAGAAGAGATTTAGATTCCCTAGACAAAGTGTTTCTGATGGCATTTGACTTGCTGATGTGCAGTAAATCCATCAATAATGGGTTGGATGTATGCCAGACAAAAGTCACCTCTTAGCAATCTGTAGGATGCCAAGTTTAGTGTCAGGGCTTTGAATCGGTCCACGTAGAACATTTTGTTTAGGCCTTGTATCTTTTAGGTAAGGTATCTCTGTGAACATTCCAGTTGTCACATGTGTCTAGACAGATGCATGCCAAAGGGGGGCATTATATTCAATGACTGGCCTAATGAGAGCTGAGTAAAGAGGGACAATGACATCCCTAGATCTAGACACAATCCCTTTGATTATAAACTGTGCAGTACAGAAGGACTTTCTTACAACAGTGGCTGCATGTTAATCAAAAGTTAGGTCACTGTCCATGTAAGTTCCCAAATCCCAAACAACTGGGTCATCTCTTAGGGGCATATTCTCAATGTTGTAGTTCCCTTAGGTAGATGACTTCCCAAGGGATAGAGTAATGCATTTTTGGCATTTAGATTCAGTCCATGATTGTGGCACCAGTTATTTAGGTGGGACAAACCTTCCTTTTGTGGGAAGAAGAATAAAACAAGTGCTTAGCAGGTGATATCCCAGCAACCTTATTAAGGATGCCTAACAGGAACATATTCAACTTCAAGTACCATGGTAATAACTGAAGAAGTAAGGACATGGAAGACTGGTCTACTCTATCTGAGCTACTGACTACACTGTTCCTAACTTCATAATGTCATTCATGTTTTTACCTTATAATACCAAAGAATCACAGTCAGCATGTGATGTGTTGCTCAACAGTGACAGTATTTATTAGATTACTTTTTGGTTATAAACCTTGTTTCATAGCTGATAGAAGTGACCAGATAAGCTTCATGAAATGAATGAGCACTCTTTGTTGCATATGGGAATTGAGAATAAAGTATGTCACAGGCTTCCATTATTTTTGGGGAGTGATGCTGTTATTTAATTAATTTCTATGTCGAAATTCAAACTAACCTTAAGACTTGTGTTTCATATATGACTTGGGTGGTAGTGGTTTGTAATTTATTTTTCTTTATCTTTCAAATCCAACACCCTTCAGCTTTACTGCTCACTAGTTTGGGGACAAAGGCACAGTTCTGGTGTTCTCTTTTTCTTACCCCATGTTTTTTCTTAAACTGTACTCCTTTCTGTCAACAAAATACTTGCAGTTTGATATGTAGGTCTTGCCAACATATGTTTTGTCTTTGATGGGGGCATTGCATTAATTAATGAGTTTCAAATAGCAGCATCTTTGCCAAAATGTCAGTTAATGGAAATTATTGAAATAATATAAAATGTGGAAATATTTATCAAAAATTGCATAAAAAGCCACTGCCTCACTGAACATCCTCTCTGTCCTCCAATATGTTTTTGTTTATAGCAAACAGTAATAAATATGTCCCAGATGATTGCTAGTAGCTATGTGTTGCAAGGTACAAATGCATTTAATAAGGTGTATTTTTAAAATTAGTGCATACTAAATGGTACATGCATTTAACATTATTTATTTTATATATATATATGTGTGTATATATGTATATATATATATATATATATATATATATATATATATATATATATATATATATATATATATATATATATATAAAATCATCATCGACCCTTCATGTCCAGGCCACCATCTTTTTGAACCATTACCATCAGCTAGCAGTTATAGATTAGTACGCACCAAAACAAGCAGATATAAAAACAGTTTTTTCCACAGGCCATCAAGTTCATAAACAGTTAACTCAGCTTATTAGGCTGGGATATTCTTTTTCCCAAGCCACCGATGATTCTGCAGTATTTACAAACTGTTAATACTCGTTTTTTTTTTTTCAGAGTTTATTTCAGTATTTCTTGCACTGAGTTGCACTTTGCACCTTGTATGTATATGTATATTTACTTTTTTTGTCTTATATGTATGTCGTTTATGTAATTCATACTTGGGAGAGTCACTGAAACCAGAGTAAAATTCCTTGTATGTGCGTATACTTGGCCAATAAATGTGATTCTGATATATATATATATATATAGACAGACACACACATATATATTATATGTGTATGGAAAAATCCATCAACGTCATATAGCACACCTGTCTGATTTTTTTTTTTTTTTTTTTTGCCTCCACTGTCTTTTCAGCCATCAGCCCCCTTCTGTCTAGTTGGTACATTCATTCCCCATCACTAGAGTAAGGGAGGACTGAGAGGGGCTATCAATTAGACAGCCGTTTTGATGATTTGAGCTTTTTCACCCTTAGCCCTACTTCCCTGCATGCATCAAACAAAGTGCTAAGGGAGACATCTGCAATGGGCCAACCATGGAGGATGTTCTGCTACTTCCAGTAGTTGTGCTCCCTCTGAGCAGCTTTGTCCCTCCCATGAAGTGCATGGCAGTGGTTTCTCCACTCTCCACTGGGGAAATCACACCACTTTGTGTGCCCCAAGTATGTGAAACCATTTCCAACCTCACAAGACCTGAGTGGGCCATGCCCTTTCACCCCTCCTCCTCTTTGCCTGGATTCTACTCTGCTGAGGCTGATAATTGAACTGTCACCTGGGTCACAGTTAGGCCACCATCATCCCTCTATGCCATGGAGTCAGGCAACACCTGTTTGAGGTTTTTACAGTTACTCAGTGACAGAGAACTCTTGAAGCAACATGTGCTGCAAACTTTTGCACAGTCCTCAAACCTTAACACATCCTTGTGATTGCTTTGATCCTATAAGTAATGAATGAATAAGAATCAACTAGTGTACTTTCTGAGATTTTGCTAAAGAAGGTACTGTCTGAAATCATACTTTCTGGTACAGTGAGCATACATGGTGAATTTGTTCTGTTCTGCACTGATGTTACTAGGACTGTGTTACTTTAGACTATTTGAATTTAGTTCTGTAAACAGGCATTCTTCACCATGCCCTTAAAAGTGTCCAGTCAAGCTTGCTTCCCTTCCCTAAAAAAGATATGACCCCAGAGGGGGTTTATATTAACTGATGGGGATGATTATCTCTGGGTTGAGGGTCTATGCTAAACTTCAGGAAGTACGTTTTCTGGAAGGGCAAACTGGGCATTTGTACCCTTTAAAGCTTATACAGTTATTGTGTGAGTATGCAACTGAGGCCAAAAGTCTGTATAGGTATTATTGCTAAACCCTTAAAATGTATTTATTTATTTATGTTTTGAGCACTTATATCATCTACACTTGTCACACATACACAATTAAAGCATTGTTTACAGGAAAGGCCTTCAGCCACAAACAAGTTTTGTGGAAAGCTTTATGCTAGTGAATTAAGAAATGAATGCATTACCTTGTTTTTCAGCACTAGTAAACAATTTTCTTGATGCGTCTGTGCATCTAGAAATTTTCAGTCTGAGTACAGAACAATTCAATTGAAAGCAGTCTTCACCCCTTAACTACTAAGTATTTTTCAGAATGTGTCCTAAGAAAAGTATTGTCTCTTTTTGTCTATTTTTGCACTTTGTATTTAAAATCCTGTATCTCCAAAATGGTTCAGCATTTATTTGTGGAATCTTCTGAGGATCTTACTGGCATCATTTTCTACAAAACAAATTTAGAATGGGTTCTAGCCATCAACAACAACGGAGCAGCTGCAGCTTAAATTTTAAGACCTTTATTGAATTATCACTTAAGACATAGGCAAACATACATTTATATAAAATAAAGCAAAACATATTAAAATGTTCCCAGTTACAAACATTATATATCACATTATGCTTCACATTTGTTCTTTTGTATAACTATCATCAATCCAATATTACATAAATTGCTGCATTCCTGCCTTCCCTTAAGCCTCACTCCTCCAAAACATTATTCTACATGTATCGTTCCCAAAATTTCCATTTTTTATGTAACTTGCTCCTACCCTTATCTAAAGATCCCACTTCCAGATATTTTATCTCTGTTACATATTCAGTACTTCAAATACAGTTATTTTAGAGTTCGGTTTCATTTTCTATTAATTGCTTTTCTCACAGCCACCAGAATTAAACGTAACAAGGCCTTACTATATCAAGGTAATTCAGATTCTGTGTCCCAGCTCAGAAGAATCATTTCCTTAGTTACACCAATTTGCTCATCCGATATTTCTGACAGAGTACTCTATAGGGAATTTTTAAATCTACCAACTCATTATACTCCCAAACATATTATCTGATGTTGTAAACCTTTGTTCATTCCTTACTACTATTAGGACTTTAGTTCCATCCTCGGAACCGATATGGCCGTTCCAAGCTCGCACCAGCCAAAAACTTTCAGCTAAGACCTACCCATAATGCCCCCCTCCTAGTTACTCCAAATCTTGTTTGCCATGTTCCTCGTCAGACATGCTAGCCATCTCTCTCAAAGCCAAGTAGAAAATTGTTATTTTAATATAGTTTCTCCTCAAAATTTCTTGTTTTTTTGTCAATTTAGCCTTTTTTCACTGTCACCTGTAATCTACATATATTTCCTACCCTTTACCTTGGTAATTAAATTTCTACCATTGTTGGTACTGTCCCTCTCTCCTGCCTTTGGTAGGCTCTTCCTTACCACTGGTGGTATTTTTTAAATACCATTGTTGGTATTCTCTCACTTTTTTCTCTCCCTCCTTTTATTTTTTTCTATTAGGATAGCCTTGTTGCCTTACCATGTCAGACAAAGCTAAGTTGGGTTTAAACAGTGTGACAAGTGTGGGCGTAAGATACCCAACTTGGACAGACGCTCGTTGCGTCTACTGTTTGGGCGTGGACCATATTAAAGCTGACTGTGACATTTGTGCTAGTTTTAGTAATTGTACACTAACAGAACGTAAAAAGAAGCTTATTTTAAAAAGGTTTAAGTAAGGCACCTTTTTCGGAGGCTCTATCTGGGTCTACACCCTCCAAAGACCAAAAAACATAAGGAAAAACGGAGTCACTCAGTTCCTACATCTCCGTCAGTTATGGAACCGAGTTGGCTCCATGCTTCTCTGGCGCCCTCAGCGCAGACCTCTTCGGCACCAGGCTCTGTATCTTCTCCCTCAGTGCCATCTATGATATTCACCCCTATTTCAGTTCCAACCTCGGCACCACTGACTTTGGTGCTGTCCTTGGATCTGACATTGGTTCCAATGACTGTAACTGCTTCGGCACCATTCCCGGCTATGGTGCCAATAGTTTCTTCGGCTCCATAGGCTCCTAAAGTCGAATATCTGCCAAGGATCAGATACTCCCAACTTATGAACCTTTTTTGAGGCAGAGGTTTACCCTGTTTCTTGAAAGACCTGATTCTCCTTCAGCAGCCTCCGTTAGATCCACCAGGAGTTTTCATGAATTAGACCTAGTGCGGGTTGTGGACCAGCTTCTGGCAGCTAGGGGATTGCCCACTCCAGCTAGACCTTTCGTCCCTCTTGGCTCGGAATCTTTTACTACATCTTCCCCTGTTTATCCTCCTCCAGCCACTACCCAGGTCCCGGAGATCTTGGTACCAATGTCCACCCTGGTGCATACTGTCTCAGCTCCGACAGCAGTTTTTCCTCTGTCAGCACCGACCACCCTTCCTGCATTGGCTCCAGTGGAGCTGATGCTCTCTCATATCAGTGCTTGGACCGTCCGTACCTTGGTACCTAGCTCGGCACCTATTTTCGTGCTGGCGCCATCTATGTCCATGGCTCTGATGGCTTCCAGTCCTCTCGGAGCTCCTCACCTGAAGGTGGGCTCCTCAGGGTGGGATGTGACCCCCGTTTCTGAGGTTGTCCTTATCGGTTCTGGGCTCCCATCCCTCCTCGGGTGGGCCTGCTTTCCAGGTGATTGAGAGGGTCCTGGCCTCCGCAGGCTCGCAGTCAGCACCAATGACATCAGCATCAGAACACCCCCCCCAGCATGCAGGTGTTCCAACCCCCTACTTCAGGATCCCGGGCACAGGAGCCGCAAGACCCCCCTTTGAAGGGAACCCCTTCTACGGAGTCCTCCTCAAAAGATCCCACTGGGGAGCCACCCCAGAAGAAATGGTGCAAGAGGAAGGACCTTGATTCCCCGGAGGAATCTATCACTGAAGACACCGATTGTGATGGGGGTCCCCATGATCTCCCCAGACGATGTCTCATTCGGAGACATTCTCAAAATCTTCAAGCAGCGGGAAGACTGGAAGTCCTCTAACCCTTCTTCTGAGGAATCTGTGTTCTTGCAGGCCTTCCCTGCCCGGCCATCTACTTTCTGGGTGACCCCACTGGCAGATGACCTTGTTAAGCTCATTGTGCAGCATGCCTGGAAGGTCCCAGACAACATAGAACCTGTCCCCGGAGGCCAGACAAAATTTTATCTATGAATGAAGAACTCAATGTCCCGCCAGTACGGAATGCCCGGCCAAACCACAAATCGATAAAACACCAGAGGCCAGCATGTGCAGCAAATAAATCTTTTATTGAAAAATAACTATAAATAAGGCATGAAATGCCACAAAACACTAGTAATCCGTTCAAACCGGTTTCGGCTATTCAACCTTCCTCAGTGAAAAAAAGCATTTGTCATGCAGAAAATCTCATGAATATTTATACATACCACCGACCAATGGAGAAATAGTATAGTCCAACCTTTAAGCTGGTTATACAGTACCATTGTATATAGGTATATAACCATAGGAATCATCATCAGAAGACTATAATCATTTAACAAACAATATAAAAAAATATTGAGAATGGCATGTGTTATAAATAATATACAGAGACCATAAACCACAAAGATAATAATATATAAATTATATACATAAACAGTGATAAACAAAAATGTCTATAGACTTCCAATAAAATATTATACTGGGGACATGCTGTAAAAAACACGAAATCCCCATTGACATGAAAATGAGTATAATATGATACTTTTAACAAAAGATCCATAAAAGTCAGAATATAGTACATAATAGTCCTGTACACAATAGAAGAATATTGTCAACAGTGTATTGCGTATTAGGACATGCTGTGGGCAAGTAACAAAGTATCCAGTGTCATGAATAGTGAGATTACAGTAACTTATGTAGATACCCTAGTATGTTCATGGTACCCCATATCAATATTCATAATATCTATCTACTATAAATGATAGTGTTGGATGTGGGATTAATAAACTCAATAGAACCCCCAAAACTAGGAAGTGGGCTGGTATATAGAGCCCTTTGGTAACAAAATTTTTATAAACTCTAAATGAGAAATTGTTCTGTAATATATAGCTAGACAATGTAGCCTATAAGAAATTAGGAATATACAACATAGACTATGTCATATCTTTGATTGGATTCATGGTTAATAAACCAATATGATCCATATCATACCTGGGAAAGTGTCAGTGAAATAATTGCAAATTCTTCCCAATCGTACCACATCTGTGAGATGGTTGCAACATTTACAGTGAATCGCAATTATAAATGGTCATTAAGGCCAGGGGGAAAAAGAGCCCCAAGGTGAATGATCCAATATTTTTCTTTGTGGTTCAATATGCTATGCCACCCCTGTTGGTTACTCCTGTCTCCGGTAATTTTGTCTATAATCATGAACATAAATTTTGCATTATTGTGTTTTAGGATATGTAGATACAGAGCATTGGTCTCTTTTTTATTTCTGATGTCACTTTTATGTTCCCCCATCCTGACTCTGAGTGAGCGGGATGTCTGTCCTACAGAGAATGCTGAGCATTGGCATGTTGCCATATATATAACCCAACTACTACTGCAATTTCCAAAAACTCTAAGATCATTTACTCTATTTGTGTTTGCACTAGTAAATTGTTTTAATTTACTTACTTGATTGCAGGATGTACAGTGGCCACATGGAAAAGTGCCCAAAAGTTGGTCTCCAGACATGGTCATCTGTTTATAGATGGCGCCCCCACTTTCTTTATGCTTGTAACGTGAGAACAAGGCTCCTAGAGTTTTGCCCCATCTGTAGTAAAACTTACATTTGGGGCCCAAAACTTTTCTTAGTTGGTCATTGGCTAGTAATATGTTCCAGTTGGCATCAAGAATGTTTCTAATAACGTTATGGTTCCTGCTATTTGTAGTGACAAACCTTAGTGAAGACCCCTGAGCTGTTGATTGATGTTTATTATATTCCAGTAGTGTGTTTCTGTCCTGATTATCCGACCATGTACTAGCTGACATTATGTCAAATCAATGATATCCCCTGTCCAAAAATCTATTTTGGAGATCCAATTTGGCATCCTCAAAATCCCATTTGGATGAACTAATAAGTTTGATTCTCAAAAATTGGGATTTCAGTATGTTGCGGATGGTGTGGCATGGATGCATACTGGATGCATGGAGTAAGGTGTTGTATTGTGGGTATTTCCTGTAGGTCTTGGTACTCAAGGTGTGATCATTGTTCCTATAGACTGTAACATCTAGAAAATCAATGGTACTGGAATTATAAGTTAGGGTAAATTGTATGCCCCAAATGTTACCATTTAAATATTCCACAAACTCCTTCAGATATGTGGAATCTGCACGCCACACCATCCAACAATCATCTAGGTATCTACGCCAAATATCAATTTCCACCATATATATGTTGTACAGTGGGTTATATATGAAGCATTCTTCAAAGTATGCCATAAATAGGTCCGCATATATTGGGGCAAAGGATGCCCCCATGGCAGTACCATGGAGTTGCCAATAACACTCTCCTTGAAAGTAGAAAACATTCTTGTTAAGCACGTGTTCAGCCATGCATATGATAAGAGTATTGAGATCTGGTGGATATAGGTTGGAGTGTTCTAACCAATATTGTAGCGCCTGTAGCCCTGCCCAGTGGGGTATACTGGTATATAGTGATTTGACATCCAACGTGCACATGAACCAATGTGGTTCAAGTTGTGTATCTTGTATGATTTGAAAGAACTGAGTGGTATCTAATATTCTGGCCCTGACCACTTTCAATAATGGTTTGAGATGTTGTGTCAAAAACAAAGATAGTGGTTCTGTAAGGGAGCCAGTACCTGACACAATTGGTCTGCCAGGTGGTTTTGAAATGGATTTATGTATTTTGGAAGTAGATACAGAATTTGTTTTGGGGGATCCATCACTGTTAGGTGTTTATGCGTGTTTTGTGTAATTATACCTTCTTCCTCTGCCAGATTCAAAAATGTGTCAATTTCTTTCTTGAAATTCATAGTGGGATCAATTGACATGTGCATATAACATTTAGTATCCGATAACTGTTCCAAACCTTCATTTAAATAGTAGCTCATGTTCATGACCACAACCGCCCCTCCTTTATCCGCTGGTAGTATAGCAATATTATGATTGTTTCTCAATTCAGTTAGAGCCATTTGTTCAGATGCAGAGATATTCTGTCCCATGATTTGTGATTCAAAATGTGGGAAATGTAAATCCCTTAAAACTGATTGTTGAAAAATGGACACATGTTTGTTCATTGGGGGTTGAAATTGAGATTTATGAAATTTGAAATCATTAGATCTTTGAGATGTTTCTGAGGTTTGATCTGAAAATAATATTTTGAGATTAAGGTTACGACAAAAGTTGACAACATCAGACACAGTATTATATGCATTACAAAAGAAGCTTGGTACAAATCCCAGACCTTTATTGAGTAGCTTTTCTTGCTCATTAGTCAAAGTTACATCAGACAAATTTAACACATTTTTGTATTCATGTTCCATTGTCTCAATAGAGTTTATATCAATCCCTCTATAGAATCTGTTCTGTTTCCCATGTTTGCGGCCACCCCTCTTGGCCGGCTGATTATGCCATACCATTAGTTCTTTTGACCATCTGGTATACATACATATTCAAATACCTCATATTGTATAGGACTAACATACTTTTTTATACCTTAACTGTATATTTTTTATATATTCTATTCAAGGCACCAGGAATGTGAGTGCATTTGGTATTTCATCCACAATCTTGTCCTTTAGGACTAGTGTGTATGGATAATTTCAGCAACATAGGTGCAATACCAGCTGCTTTATATTCATGTTTATTGGAATACGTGTACATGAAATTGGTGTGGCCCTGCTTCTGTTCAGGTTCTGCCTCATAACTATCTAGTGACCAGTACTCTAACTTGGTTTTCCAGCCTTTGGCACCTGAGATATAACCTGTTTTTGATTGACCCTTTTTTATCACGGCAATATTATCTTTGGTTGCTAGTCCTTTGGACAGTCTAAATCAGCTCATTTTGGTTAAAACCTAGTTATTGCATACAATTTTGATCTCCTGTGAGTGAATTAACAACCATGGATTTGGATAAAATCCTTCAAGGATTATGTGCTGATAGAGATGACATAGGTGTCTTCGGTGTAGACCACATCTCAACCAGTAATCACAATGAGTCTGTCATTAATCCAACAGATGGATGTGATGTGGCCTTTTATAATCTTAACAAGGGTCTAAAAAACCTCAGAGCCAATATCTGGCATCTCAGACTATTTTGTGCGTATATTAACAAAGACATGGCTCCCAGGGGTCTTAGAATACACTTGCAGCCAATGGTTAGTAGATCTTAAGAGAGACTAAACACAGAATGGAATAAGGCATTGCAACAGGCATCTATGATGTTTGTCAAAATTTTGGCCTCCTATTATGAAAGAATAATTGATATAAACTTATCAGAAGTAAAATCCATCTGTGAAGAATGTAAAAAATATCAATCACTTTCTACATATGAAGGTTCAGTGATCAGGCTGTCTAAAGAACTGTCTATGAGAAACAAACCAAAGATCGAAAAATTAAAAAATTTAACAGGGATATCACGGATTATCAAAGGGGGTGCCCTTTTGAAACACATAGATCTGTCAGATTTATGGATACTAGTCAAGGGATGGCAAGGGGCAGAACCAGGAAAAGACCCAGGTCCATCCTTAAAAATAATGACAAATTTTTGGCCAGTACATCGGGGGAGGAATCCTCCTACACAGATAGTGAAAGTGCTCAATTTCAAGAATCACCCATCCGTAAAAGGTCTAACTCTGCACACCCTTTAGAAGTGGAAAAAGGCGGCGAGGTGGCCGCAGACATAAACATGGGAAATAGAACAGACTCTGTAGAGGGATTGATATAAACTCTATTGAGACAATGGAACATGAATACAAAAATGTGTTAAATTTGTCTGATGTAACTTTGACTAATGAGAAAGAAAAGCTACTCAATAAAGGTCTGGGATTTGTACCAAGCTTCTTTTGTAATGAATATAATATTGTGTCTGATGTTATCAACTTTTGTCGTAACCTTAATCTCAAAATATTATTTTCAGATCAAACCTCAGAAACATCTCAAAGATCTAATGATTTCAAATTTCATAAATCTCAATTTCAACCCCCAATGAACAAACATGTGTCCATTTTTCAACAATCAGTTTTAAGGGATTTACATTTCCCACATTTTGAATCACAAATCATGGGACAGAATATCTCTGCATCTGAACAAATGGCTCTAACTGAATTGAGAAACAATCATAATATTGCTATACTACCAGCGGATAAGGGAGGGGCGGTTGTGGCCATGAACATGAGCTACTATTTAAATGAAGGTTTGGAACAGTTATCTGATACTAAATGTTATATGTACATGTCAATTGATCCCACTATGACTTTCAAGAAAGAAATTGACACATTTTTGAATCTGGCGGAGGAAGAAGGTATAATTACACAAAACACGCATAAACACCTAACAGTGATGAACCCCCAAAAACAAATTCTGTATCTACTTCTCAAAATGCATAAATCCATTTCAAAACCACCTGGCAGACCAATTGTGTCAGGTACTGGCTCCCTTACAGAACCACTATCTTTGTTTTTGATACAACATCTCAAACCATTAGTGAAAGTGGTCAGGGCCAGAATATTAGATACCACTCAGTTCTTACAAATCATACAAGATACACAACTTGAACCACATTGGCTCATGTGCACGTTGGATGTCAAATCACTATATACCAGTATACCCCTCTGGGCAGGGCTACAGGCACTACAATATTGGTTAGAACACTCCAACCTATATCCACCAGGTCTCAATACTCTTATCATATGCATGGCTGAACACGTGCTTAACAAGAATGTTTTCTACTTTCAAGGAGAGTGTTATTGGCAACTCCAAGGTACTGCCATGGGGGCACCCTTTGCCCCAATATATGCGGACCTATTTATGGCATACTTTGAAGAATGCTTCATATATAACCCACAGCACAACATATATATGGTGGAAATTGATATCTGGCGTAGATACCTAGATGATTGTTGGATGGTGTTGTGTGCAGATTCCACATATCTGAAGGAGTTTGTGGAATATTTAAATGGTAACATTTGGGGCATACAATTTACCATAACTTATAATTCCAATACCATTGATTTTCTAGATGTTACAGTCTATAGGAACAATGATCACACCTTGAGTACCAAGACCTACAGGAAATACCCACAATACAACACCTTACTCCATGCATCCAGTATGCATCTGCGCCACACCATCCGCAACATACCGAAATCCCAATTTTTGAGAATCAAACGTATAAGTTCATCCAAACGGGATTTTGAGGATGCCAAATTGGATCTCCAAAATAGATTTTTGGACAGGGGATATCATCGATTTAACATAATGTCAGCTAGTACATGGTCAGATAATCAGGACAGAAACACACTACTGGAATATAAAAAACGTCAAACAACAGCTCAGGGGTCTTCACTAAGGTTTGTCACTACATATGGCAGGAACCATAAAGTTATTAGAAACATTCTTGATGCCAATTGGAACATATTTCTAGCCAATGACCAACTAAGAAATGTTTTGGGCCCCAAATGTCAGTTTTCCTACAGACGGGGCAAAACTCTAGGAGCCTTGTTCTCACATTACAAGCATAAAGAAAGTGGGGGCGCCATCTATAAACAGATGACCATGTCTGGAGACCAACTTTTGGGCACTTTTCCATGTGGCCACTGTACATCCTGCAATCAAGTAAGTAAATTAAAACAATTTACTAGTGCAAACACAAGGAGAGTATATGATCTTAGAGTTTTTGGAAATTAAAGTAGTAGTTGGGTTATATATTTGGCAACATGCCAATGCTCAGCATTCTATGTAGGACAGACATCCCACTTACTCAGAGTCAGGATGGGTGAACATAAAAGTGACATCAGAAATAAAAAAGAGACCAATGCTCTGTATCTACATATCCTAAAACACAATAATGCAAAATTTATGTTCATGATTATAGACAAAATTACCGGAGACAGGAGTAACCAACAGGGGTGGCATAGCATATTGAACCACAAAGAAAAATATTGGATCATTCACCTTGGGGCTCTTTTTCCCCCTGGCCTAATCGACCATTTATAATTGCGATTCACTGTAAATGTTGCAACCATCTCACAGATGTGGTACGATTGGGAAGAATTTGCAATTATTTCACTGACAATTTCCCAGGTATGATATGGATTATATTGGTTTATTAACCATGAATCCAATCAAAGATATGACATAGTCTATGTTGTATATTCCTAATTTGTTATAGGCTACATTGTCTAGCTATATATTACAGAACAATTTAATCTCTTATCTTAATCTTAATGTGTTTTAATTTAATCTCAGAAATAGTAATGGCAGTCTTGTACTTGTATGTAAATAGCCTATGTTTTTGTTAAGTTCTTTCAGCTCATTTACTGTACCTAATTATCAATGTAACTCTGTTGGAGCTTTTCTCCCCGGGCCTCCGCTGAAAAAGGACATGTATCCAGTCGGACCATCCCGGTTAACAAATGTAAAATAAATAAATAATAAATAAAATTTCTCATTTAGAGTTTATAAAAATTTTTTACCAAAGGGCTCTATATACCAGATCACTTCCTAGTTTTTGGGGTTCTATTGAGTTTATTAATCCCACATCCAACACTATGATTTATAGTAGATACATATTATGAATATTGATATGGGGTACCATGAACATACTAGGGTATCTACATAAGTTACTGTAATCTCACTATTCATGACACTGGATACTTTGTAACCTGCCCACAGCATGTCCTAATATGCAATACACTGTTGACAATATTCTTCTATTGTGTAGAGGACTATTATGTACTATATTCCGACTTTTATGGATCTTTTGTTAAAAGTATCATATTATACTAATTTTCATGTCAATGGGGATTTCATGTTTTTTTACAGCATGCCCCCAGTATAGTATTTTATTGGAAGTCTATAGACATTTTTGTTTATCACTGTTTATGTATATAATTTATATATTATTATCTTTGTGGTTTATGGTCTCTGTATATTATTTATAACGCATGCCATTCTCAATATTGTTTTATATTGTTTGTTAAATGTTTATAGTCTTCTGATGATGATTCCTATGGTTATATACCTATATACAATGGTACTGTATAACCAGTCTAAGGGTTGGACTATACCATTTCTCCATTGGTTGATGGTATGTATAAATATTCTTGAGATTTTTTGCATGACAAATGCTTTTTTTCACTGAGGAAGGCTGAATAGCCGAAACTGGTTTGAATGGATTACTAGTGTTTTGTGGCATTTCATGCCTTATTTATAGTTATTTTTCAATAAAAGATTTATTTGCTGCACATGCTGGCCTCTGGTGTTTTATTAAAAATTTTATCTACACCTGAAAACCAGCCCCACTGGTCCAAGCAGTTGACAGTTGATTCCATGGTCGTGGTGGCAGCCACCAAGTGGGAACTGGCAGAAGATAGTTCCACTGTCCATCCTCTGAACAGGGAGTCTCAGACCATGGACAGACTAGGGAAGCAGACCTATGCTTCAGCGACCTTCGCCATTCATTCGCTGAACTATCTGGAACACTTTACTCTCCTCCAAAGAGACCTAATTTCTGAAATGTCTTCCTCTTTGGCAGGGGTAGTGCCTGATGAGGTGCGTGACACTGTCGCCTTGCAGGTAGCTACCCCTGAATCCATCTCAATCTCCTCGATGTATTTGATATCTCACACCACCGAGGGGGCAGCTCGAGCTGCCACATCAGGCATTGTCATGAGACGTAATGCCTGGATGCGGTTATGTGACTTCGCAGACCCCTTTAAATCTTCCTTCGTCAATGCATCTCTCGACAAATCTGCACTTTTTGGACCCAAAGTACGACACACACTTGCATGAAGTGAGAAAGATGGAAAGACCTTGTCTGCTTTGGGCATACAGTTTTCAACCTCCCCAGAGGTCCTACTCCAGGAACCAGAGGGGAGGAAAGATGTGGTTCAAGAAATCCCAAGCATCTTTTCATGTCACTCGTGGTGAGCAGTACCCCTATGTCAGAGGGGGCAACTCATCTGGAAGACACTGCTTTTGGGGTAGAGGGGTTCCAAGTGACCAAGGAACTAGAGATTCTTTCTCCGGTAGACCCTACCAGTGCTCCTGAGCGGCTGCCCGATTGCTTTTCTCTGGAAGCAGTCTGGGGTCATTTTTCTCTGCACCTACCAGCCTGGCAACTTATTACTACCAATGTTTGGGTGCAGAGAATAATATCCAGAGGCTACCAAATACCATTCGATTTAACTCCCAGATCTGTCAAACGAATCCATGATGTGCCACTCAATCAGAGGAAATTAGCAGCCTTAGAAAGAAAGATCTGGCTTTGTTACTTCCTTGTTTCAAAAAGAATGCTGGAAAAATAATTTACTTACTTATGATAGTATGCACCCCAGACATACATATAAGAATATAATAAGGGGTCAGATAAGTAGAGCCTCAAGGCTTTGTACTAAAGATAGTGATTTTGAGGAAGAATTGATGAATATGGAACATATTTGTAAAAATAGAGGTTATAATGAGAGGTTGATAGTAAGTGAATTAAGTCAGGGTAATATACATAGAAAATCTGTGTCTTCATTAAAGACAATTTCATCAGAAGAAACATGGCCATAAATTTGCATTTAATAGAATGACATTCACGTATAGTAGTAATATACATGGTGTATGTGACATTATTAAGAAAAATTGGCATATACTTTTATCTGATGATAAAATAAAAGAAATAGTAGGGATATAACCCAAATTTGGATTTAGAAGAAATAAAAATCTGAAAGACATTTTAACACAAGAAAAGAGTAACCACAAGAAAAGTTCCATTTGTCAAGTAGGTACAAAACCATGTGGGCTATGCAAAGCATGTCACTGTATTAATAAAGAGATTGTTTTAAGCATCCAGTAACAGGGAAATTATTTTATTTTAAAGCAAAAGCCAATTGTAGAACAAAGAATATAATTTATTTAGCTGAGTGTCAGCAATGCAAAGCATTTTACGTGGGAAAAACAAATAATATGTTTAAAGTTAGAATTCTGCAACATCTTTCATGCATAAGAACTAGAAATATGCACAATGCACTTTATAAACATATAGAAGTAAATAATGACCATCAGTTTAGATTTAGAGCTATTGCAAATGTATTTCCTAGTATAAGAAAGGGTAGCCTAGTAGATGCCACTGAGAGAGAAGAAGCAAAGTGGATAATTGAGCTTTTAGCCCATAGGACACCAGGACTAAATGAATTTGTTCCTATGAAACCCGCCCTCAAAGATAGGAGGGTGCAGTATAAATTTTGATTGGTTGGAAACTGTTTTGAATTAGGTATTTAAATGTGACTAAGATTGTTTTTATTTCATCTGAAGAAGGGTAGAGCCCGAAAGTGCTTATCTGTGTTAAAAACTGCTTGTTGAATTTTGCCTTGTCATATTAAATTAGTGTTTTATCGAAGGATTGTGGTGGTCTACATTGGTTTGTTCGCTAAAGATTTTTTTGTAGTCTGTGGACCTTCAGTCAGTTTTCTCAATTTGTTTTCTTTGCAGCCTTAGAAATAAAAAAGCTGCTAAGAAAAAGAATCATCCAACCAGTCCCACCAGACCAGACAGGATCTGGGTTTTACTCGAGGTTCTTTTTAGTGTCAAAAAAGCCAGGGGACTGGAGACCAATCCTGGATCTCGGCCTACTGAACAAATTTATCAAACCTCAAAAATTCCGGATGGTCATGGTACAGTCCATTCTCCCCTTCCTAGGGAGGGACAACTGGATGTGCTCTATAAACTTCCAGGATGCGTACTACCACATAAAGATGGATCATGGCTCCCAGAGGTTTCTCCGCTTCTGGCTGGGAGCCAATCACTACCAGTTCAGGGCACAGCCCCCCTAGTGTTCACCAAATGTATGGCAGTTGTGGTAGCTCATCTTCGACTACAAGGATTCCAGGTGTTTTTGTATAAAGACAATTGGCTCCTTACCGTTCCGACCAGGAATCTACTAGTCCGCAGCCTCTCTTACACTCAAGGTCTCACTCTTCACTTGGGGATTACAATCAACAAGGACAAATCTCAAATGTCCCCAACAAAAACACTGGAATTTATTGGAGCAGTCTTCGACACAACATCCTGTCAAGCTTCTCTTCCTCCTCACTGGCTTTCGAAAATAAGACACCAAATCTAAGACCTTCTTCCTCAGACCTATGTACCAGCATGCCTTATACTGCAACTCTTAGGCTCCATGGCAGCTGCCATTACGTTAGTGCCACTAGTGAGGCTGCACATGACAATCCTGCAGTGGCTTCTTTCCACACAATGGTCATTTTTAATGCACCCAGTCGACCACATGATACGTCTTACAAACCGTTGCAAGGAAGAAATGCTATGGTGGATGAAGTTACAAAAGAATCTTTAGTGTTGACAGTTCTGTCTTCACCAGTCCATGGATGCTTCCCTGTTAGGGTGGGGGGAGGGCATTTCCAGGGAAGGACGGTCCAAGGCACCTGGTCCCCCATGGAGGCCGATTTGCACATAAATATCCTACAATTGAGGGCAGTTCTCTTAGCGTTGCAAACATTCCATACATCCCTACCTTCTGGGACCATTGCAATTCAGTCAGACAACATGTCAGTCATCTGATATATCAACAAGCAAGTGGAACCAGATCTTACCCCCTCTGTCAGGAAGCCATGAGGATTTGGCCCAGGGCGATAGCTTCCAACCACTTTCTTATAACAACACACATTCTCGGGAGTTCCAAACTTATTGCGGATGGTCTGAGCAGGAACATCCTGATGCCGCATGAGTGGTCCCTCAACCCTGTAACAGCGAATTGGATCTTCCAATGCTGGAGCAAGCCTTGCTGCGATCTGTTTGCTTCCTCCCTAAACAACAAAGGTAGATGCTACTTTGCCCTGATCCCCCCTCAGGGGGAACCCCCAAGGGACTGTCTAAAGCACAATTGGCCCTGGGTCTACTGTATGCCTTTCCCCCATTTCCTCTCATTCCAAAATTTCTCCAGAAAGCTCAAAGGTTGAGAAGCAAAGTGATCCTCATTGCTCCCTATTAGCCCTGTCAAGTCTGGTTCCCGTTTCTATGGCCTTGTCTGATTCACAGCCCGTGGATCCTGGATCATTCCCTACGCCTATTATCTCATCCTCAGAGACTGATTCATCCCAGTCTCCACCGTCTCAAGCTCACAGCTTGGTTCCTCCACTTCCAATGATTGCCAGGCTGCCTGACATCCCATCTCCTGTTCGTGAAATTCTTCTGGCTTCACACAAACCTTCCACAGGAAAGTTTATTCTAGTAAATGGACTAGGTTCTCTATTTGGGCAAAAGATCAGAACCTAGATCCCTTCTCTATGTCTGTTAAAAAGATCCTTCAATATCTGATAACTCTTTTTACATGCAGGAGCGTCAACATCGACAATCACTATACATTTAGCAGCTATCGACAATTTTCATAATGGATTTGATAATTCTTTGATTATGTCACACCGCCTATGCAAGACATTTTTGATAGGAGTGTTACACGTTAAATCTCTGGTCAAGCCTCCCTCAAAACCCTGGGACTTGTCTTTGGTGCTTCAATCTCTCACAGGTCATCCTTTCGAGCCTTTTGATTCATGTGATTTAAAGTTTTTGTCATGGAAAACCTTACTTCTAGTAGCATTTACCTCAGTGAGAAGTGTGTCTGAGCTGCAGCCCTTGAGTGTCAAGAGACCTTACTTGATCTTCCACACAGATAGGGTGTCCCTTCATACTGACCCTTCTTTTTTGCCCAAGGTCATTTCTGGATTTTCCATTCACCAATCTATTGACCTGCTGGTTTTCTTCCCTCGGCATTCTAATAGAGGGGAATACCTTTTGCACACCCTTGATGTGCACTGGCAGCTTCGTTGTTATTTGGACAGGACTAAATCTTTCAGGAAAACTGATGAATTGTTTGTGGCCTTTGCAGGACCCAGCTTGGGTAAACTTGTTTCCAAAGTAACTTTATTCTCCTGGCTTAGAAACATCATTATCGTTATCTATGAACAGAATAAGCTATCCTTACCTTCCAGAATAAAGGCTCACTCTACCAGATCTATGGCTACTTCTGTAGCATTCCATTTCAGAGCCTCTGTGGATGATATCTGTGCAGCAGCCACTTGGGCAACACCTCATACCTTTATCTCTCATTACAAATTGGATTTGGCCTCCAGGGGATGAGCATCTTTTGGTTCTATGCTGCTCAGGAATATCCTTCCGTAGGGCCACCCAGGACTCAAGTAGCTGGGGACTCGGTCCTAATAGTAAGGAATGATCAAAGATTTACAACATCAGATAAAGAAGTTCCCAGGATTCAGGAAGCTTGCGCCAGGCGCAGGCGGTATAATGCCAAATATGGCCGTCGAGCAATTCAGGTATGATCCGATTCCATGTGCACTACCGGCGTACGCCAGAACTGCACAGCCCTCAGCTTAGGTATGCTAATCACCCCATGTGCAGTGCCGCACCATGCAAATGAAGGTATATAGCGATTGATGAAGTGGTGCAGGCATAGCGTAAGCCCACGGAAATGTAAACCAAAAAACACTGTTTACATTTTCCCAAACAGAACATCGGAGCTATTGAAGTGGCCCAGACTCATGTATTACAATGTTAACATATGCCAGTGGCTAAATACACAGCCAATGGCATAAGAAAAGATGCACAATACCTAAAAAACATTTAATGTCATGTCCACAGTAACGCAAAGTACAACCGCAGGGCATGTGTGCGCAAACTGGAACACAAAGAAAATATATACAAATGTCATAAAATCGCAATGTGATAAAAATCAGGATTTCACCATAATATGCAATGGTATGCATGGTACACCACAACCAAGCTGCAAGGGTTGCTAAGGGTCTGTGACAGTGTTTGGCGCGGTAACTATGATTTAGTAGTCAATGCCATGCAAATGAGGCAGGTAATACTGAATCGCAAACGTCCCACTGGATTAAAGATGTACCATACGGCGCAGCGCTATAACACCGAGGAGTGGCTCAGAGGTATACATGACATCAGCAGTGGGGTGTGCCACCGTAGCTGTAAGCACATTGGAGCAATGCAAATCTGGCCTGGCCATTGCTAAGCAAAGCTGCAGGACAGGGGTGGGGAAGTAGGTATAGAATTGTTTAGCTGAGAGCACATATGATGCCCGAAAGCGCATGTGTACGGGGATGAAAACGTGCCTGAAACCCGGTAAGCGGATGCACGTGCCGCGAACCGTAGCACAAACAGGAAGGTCAGGGGAAGAAAAGAAGGAAATGCCCAGTAGGGTAATTGGAGTACAACTGAGCAATTAACACCTATTAACTCACAGCGGGCAATCAACGGCAGCTGACAAGTCTGCTCACAGAAACCTGCAAAACAGGATAGGGGAGGCATCAGATTGCAAAGAAAGGAAAACTGTCATAGCAGAGCAAAGCAAACCTACAGTAGACCGGCAATAGAACACATTACGCAAGATAAGCCAGGTCTAGGAAAGTGCAAATGAAAGCAGGCTGCTGGATGCATGCCAGAAAATGGTAGGTGAAACATGAAGAAATGTAAAGGGAAGGGCAAGAGGTAATCCACGGCAGCCAAATGTAATTCAACACCAAAGGCACCACAATAGTAGTTCCTGTAATAAAACACATAAGATACCCTGTAGCTACGATCGTACATACACACCCTATGACATCATCGGTGTTCACAGCACAATAGTATAAAGTGTGAAAGCACCCTACACACACCTGTGTATTCCCAAACACTGCACCATAGGTGTAAACACACGGGGAACTTTTAAAATGTACATGTTGGGAGCTACCATAACTGTGATTCATCACCATGTGTTAGAGACTGACGGTGTTGTGGAGGATGATGCTGACAACCACCGCAGGCCCCAGAGGAGGAGAAGGATGTTCAGACCAAGGGTAACCTACCAGGGGCTACATGATCTGGAGATAGTAGAGCGTTACAGGGTGGACAGGGACATCTTACAGCAAATAGTTGAGCTGTGCCGGCCACACCTGAGAACCAGAAACAACAGAGGGGAACCCATCACAGTGGACAAGAAGGTATGTGTAAGCTTACAAATACTAGCCACAGGTACCTTTCAAAGGCCAACTGGAGATATAATGGGGATCTCACAGGCATCAGCATCCAGGGTACTACACCAGTTCCTGGATGCCATGTTACCACATGCCAATGAGCATATATACTTCCCCCGAACTCGGGAGGAGTTGGCCAGCAATATGTGTCACTTCCACCATGTGGTACACTACCCGGAGGTACTGGGTGCGATAGACTGCACGCACATACATATCAAGTCACCACCCGGCGAGCATGGTAGGCACTACATAAACCACAAGGGATTCCACTCCATCAACTGCCAGGTCATGTGCAATGCCCAGGGCATTATCATAGATGTGTGTGCTGGCAGCCCTGGAAGCTACCATGACTCCCATATCTGGCATGCCTCACAGCTGTATGAGGTATTTGTCAGGGGGGACATCCCACATGGCCACCTTGTGGTGGATGCTGGCTATGCACTGGAGCCATGGATGATGACTCCCATCAGAAATGCACACACACTCATGCAAGAATGCCTTAATGAGGCACACGCACAAACCAGAATCATCATAGAGCATGTGATTGGGATGCTGAAATCATGGTTCCGTTACTTGGACACATCTGGTGGAGTCTTGCAGTACTCTCCAGGCATGTGAGCCCACATCTTCATAGTATGTTCCATGCTACATAATATGATCCTGCGGAAACAGCTGCAGCAGGGACAAAATGGTGAAGGCCCTCATAGCCCACTGCAATTGCCAAGGCCGTCACAGGCACACAGAGATTCAGACCACGAACACCTTGTGCCAGCCCCAGTAGACAGATGGAGGCGTGCCCAATATTCCTATGCTTTGGCAAAGAGGGAACGTATAGCACATCTGACAGTGTAGGCCCCTATGGACTGACACACCTCTCCACCTGCACACACAGTAAAATGGATGGCACACACAAACGACCACCTGTAAACTGTAATGTATAGGTGGCCTACTGTGTGAATCCTACATAGGCAGCCTTCAAACATTGTACACACAACAGCTATTGGAACAAGGAATGTCAACACCTGAACAGTGCATGCACCTATCAGCATAAGTTGGTGCTGTGTGTATAGGTTCCTAGGTACATCGGTAGGTACACGCCCGATTGTCAGAGGCCATACACCAAATGAGGCAAACGGTGTCTGCTGTCGCCACAACATCGAGTAACCAACTGTCGCTCAGTGGAGCAGAGGCAATCACGGGATCACGTGTGTAAGCACTGTTCTCCACACACACTGCACGGATTCCCTGCTGTGTTAATGAGGGGCTTCACATAATGTAATCATGGATGTTGTGTCAAGGCATGGGGTGTACCCATGACAGATATTCATCACCCCAGCATACTCCACCTACGGTCGTTTGAAGGAGTAGCACATTATCATGTGTGGCTCACTGTGATATTACATACCCAATGCTGGAGCACATCCAGTAAACATCACATGGACATACCATTAATTGGACTCATCCATATGTAAACTAAATGAGTTACCCATGTGAGTGCAGTATGGAGTAACAGCCGTAGTATACTCAAAACGCCATAACACGTGTACAAATCCCAGATGGCCAAGTGGTAAATGCAGTGACCGTCGTGCATGTTCCAGGTCCCACGTCCTGCAAGGGATGTAACGTAATCCGGAAGGCGTGAATAATGCATGTCGGATGCAGGTCATCAGATCATGTTTAGCACACATTAGCGGGAATATGCGTTGCCCAGTGCTGGTAAGCGTCGTTTAAATATGACTATACGGATATGCGTGAAACAGGGCTAAGCTTCTCTGAATATCGTGCAGATCAGGTCAATGATGTCCAGAACAGGAGAAACCAGCATTATTCACCCCTGTACTAATAGCGCCTGCTCTGAAGGGTAAAACGACCACTGCCAGGAGTAGAACACGCAATCATGTATACAATCACCTAACACTATGGTAGCCAAGATGTACCTACTGCAGGTGTGTAATGTGACAGGTTCAGACACAAATGTGCGGAGTCCAGGAAACAGTATACACCGACAAGTACACAATGAAAGGTGTATTTTGCCTGTCACTTTCTCTGTCAGAGATATATATATATATATATATATATATATATATATAATATAGATAGAAAGGGTGATAGAGAGATATATGTTGATATATACGGATTCACCGATATCTGCAAATATATAGATAGGTCAACGACATTCATAAAACCTTGGAGGTACAAATAAATGGGATACTGACAAATATGGAATGTGTCACATACCAACACACGTAACCACGAGGCTGAAAGACCAAAAGAACACAGTACCGGAACACTAGAACCGCGAGTAATATTATCACGATACGAAGGGACATTTAGTTACCGCTGCTGGTGTTGCAGTCCACGTAGGTACTGTGTTCAACTGTGTTTGTGATTGCCGTAGTCTGTGTATGTGTGTGTTGAGGGTGCCATGTGCGTCTCTGTGTGACTGTAATGTGTGTGTGTGTGTCTGCATCGTGTGTCTGTTAGTGCCAACTCGGAGGTAGATCATTACCGTAGGTGTGGTTATAGCTAGCCGTAGGCATAAGGTTACCACCTGTCCCACATTAGGAGGGACAGCCCCTCCCTGGGCAGTTGTGTCCTGACATAAAACATTACAAAGGGCAACTGTCCGAGATTGTAGGACATTATTATGTCCCATATATTATGTAATAGTTGCATTAAATAGTTATGCCTGTATGTAAGAAACATAAATGTTACATGCAATATGATAAGTAGCCAAAGTCCTACAACAATAAGTATGTATTGAGGATAAAAGTATGTGCTATCCTGTGTACTGACCGTGGGTATGTGTCGGCCTGTAAACACCGATGTGTGTCCCGCAAGTATCCCACAATGGCCATTTGAAAAGGTGGCAACCCATGCCAAAGAGGTTCATTTACCAACACAACTGCAATGACTGCAAATATCTGGGACAGAAATACACGGGACTGCTGTCATTTAGTAACATTCCTTTACATATCGCTGTAATTCCGGAGGTATGGAAGTATCAACCTCACCTGCATACTATATAGAAACCAATTAACAACGGCCCAATGTATATGCCCGTAACAAAAGTCTACTAACTGATAGCTCTTTAATTAGGGAAGGAGCCCACACACATATATGGAATATGTAGAAATGCAAGCCCCACAAACCTGTATATGCTACATACACCCACCTACATCCCCCACACACAAAACTATAGCAATACAGACTGTAATTACAGCACAAACATCCAGTCAGTCAATTACATCTGCAGAAGTGTTAACATACCTTGTGAGAGACACATTTAAAGGTGCCATGTGAAATCGTAGCCGTTGTATAATGGAACAAACGGCGATGTTACAGGTTTTGTTTGCAATAGTCCCTTATCAGATGGTTGGGATGACAGGTACACTCACATGTAGAACCACATACTCTAGCCGTCACACACAATCCACGAGGGATATGCATCCAAACTATCCGTGTCTCTACACATAGCAGTTGCAGTTACTCACAACAAAACACAATACAGGCCGTCTCCCTGAAGGTAGGGCAAATGGGCAACGCCCAAGTGGAGAATTCAATTATACCCCACTGTTGCCGCATAATTGGCAAATGGAGTAGCTGCACAGCTGATGTGCAAGTAATAAGTCACTCAGGAACACCAATTGGTGGCAGGAAACCACATGTTACAGGTATCGACGTATATAAGGATGACTTGCCAGACATTAAAACCGTATGCTCATACCATAGAACTGTTTAAACAGTGTAAGAGAGATAGTCACAAAAGTCCGGAATGATAACAAGGTATGTAGAACACTCGGTATGTAAGTGTATGTATAGCCTGTTTTGTATTAATTATGTTAGTGTATGTATAGCCTGTTTTGTATTAATTAAAAGTGTCCGCAATGCATAAAGTGGGAAAAGGTATTATGTAGTGATGTTTTGCTGAGCATAGTAATGCTTGTAGAAATTGTGTGTCCTGCAGTGGGCCACAAGGTAAACATCCAATATATGGCGTCTGACACAGCTATAGCACACCAATGCTTAAGTGGACATCCCCTACAGTCTCCTAGTGGGGGATGCTATGTAAACACTGGTGTAGTGGCTTATAACACCCATCAGCAATGCACACACACCTGAACACTCACACCATACTGAGGTGGATGCACAGGCAAGACATATACATGTGCATGTGTTTGGGATGCTCGGTTCACAGTTCTGGTATCCGGACACATCTGTTGGGGCTCTGCAGTATTCACAAGCTACATGCATACATGTTGTTATGTTATTTGCTATGCTACACAATGTTATCCTGCAGTAACAGTTGCAGCAGGAACAGCATGGAGCAGGGCCACACAGCCCAACACCACTGCCAAGGCCTGTACAGGCACAGTGTGACTTGGTGAAGGAACTACCTGAGTAGGGCAAAGTCGGCGACAGCCCGTGCACAGTATGACCTGCCCTTGGCAAAGAGGCAACACAAGGCATATGCACTGACACAGTAGGTACCCATGGATTTCCCCTCTCTGACCAGCACACAGTACAATGGATGCCAAACATGACAGTACCTGTGCTCGGCCATGTATGGGAGGTGCACTGTGTGCATCCGACATAGGCAGCACTCCAGCACCATCCTCCAGTCCGTAACACAACCAGGGTATGTCTATTGACCTAACAAGTGGCAGTTTTATTAGACTGTGTACTTACCCATTGCTCTGGTATGTGTGTGAGCATACATGTGACTGTGGTGGCCAAGTGTTAGGGCAGCAGGCAGTACACATCCATTGTGGCACCATGACCTCTGTAGCACATACTGGGGTCACAATGGTAGGCTGTAGTACACAGGGTGTCCTAACCCACTGCAGATTATGGGCTGGCCATCATGTATGTCCGTACAGCCCACACATGTTCCATGCAGCTGGACAGATGTGGACCAATACAGACAAATGATATACGATGGCCTATGGGATATGCCCAATGACTGACACCCAACCCCCTATGACACACACAGATGACAGCAGGCCAGGCTGTTTGATGTAGGATGTGTAATAGGACGCCCAACACCACTGTGCTGGTAATTAATGCTGGGAACTGACATACCCTGATATCCCTCCAACCAGCAATTTAGGTAGGTCCACACACTGACATGGAGTACCCGGCAGACCAGTACTGTAGCGGCAGATGTGTACAACTGTTGGCTGTGCCCCCGTCACACCTACACATGTGAGAGTCATGTGCACCACCCACGGTGCTGTGTAGGACTGTGGTTGTGGTTGCATGTCCCCCCATGCTATACAGACATGTAGCAACTGTCAATGCCACATGACCATTAGCTACCCTGCAGACACAGCATGTCACCTGTCTGTGTAGAACGGAGGAGTCAGCAACACAATGCTAACTATCTGGACGTGTGACGCATGCAATACAGTTGACCATACTTTGCATGCTCACACACATGACGGTATTGTCAGTCCACAACATGTGTAACAGTCATACTGGGCATGCTCACACACTGAAACACAGGACGGCCAGGCATGCACACACCAGTAGTCCGGACATATCTGCCAGTACATTGCTATACTGTTGGATGTCTGCGATGTATGGTGTTTGCGGTCTATTGTCTGTACATATGCCATGGTCAATTGTTAATTCACATGAGGTATGTGCACAGGGTACTTCTGCCATCACGTGTATAGGGTGGTTTTTTGTTTGCGGACAGGCCGACGCCTTTGGATACAAACCGGGTAAGGCACAGTCCAGCAGGTGGGAGCTGTTGTGCGTGGGTTTGCACAGTGTTAAGCACTGCTGACCTCTGGTCACAGCACCTTATACACATTTACACTCCACATTTCTTTGACAGGGCACTACTGGCATACTGGTAGACAAACATTCTTACAGCCGCTCGCTCTCCGACATTTCCGCTTACATTTGTCACTCACGCTGGGTGTGTGCGATCCCTTGTGATGTGTATTACATTGGACTACATGACTACAGTATCGGGTATGTGTAACCATTTTGCGACGGCAGCCGTTCGACTGTACGGACTCATCGGCTTGTCCAGTGATGTAATCATATTATATGCGTGTTCCTCATACGATCTGCTCCCATCTGCCTGATACATGGGAACCGATACTCTGCAATGCTGACATGTGACTTGAGTTTGTTAATGCAGCTGTCTGCTGAGTCATGCTACTGCATGCTAACTGCACGTTGACCACCTTTCAGATTGCACGACGGGAGACTGTAGGAGTGACACCTTTCCCACTTTGCATGGGACAGTCCCTTATCACACATCACGTGACAATACCAGAACTCTCCACCAATCGGGGACACATTTCTGCAGAATCAGGGACAGGTCATGAAAAACAGGGACACTTTTATAAAAGTAGTGCTATTAACTTGACACATTGACAGAATCAGAGCATATGACATAATACACATATTCTGAAGTAACAGTTGTTTATAACTCTTACTTACTGTCATTAGTCAGTAAGTGTAATTCACCACCTTTCCTTCAACAGCCACTACATTTAGGAGGGATTTTCAGTTAGACTTTCAGTCAAACTCAGGGATGTACCTGACATTCAGGGACAGTTGAGTGGTATGAACAATACTCTAGCCATTGCAACTGTCCTGATTAGGGGACCTTCTCATGTTGTAGGTGTCTGTACTGGTTGCTTGTTACAGGTCTTGTATACCTGAGACGTCGATATGTCATATGTAGTAGCATAAGCAACTATACTGCTGATAGACTATGCTTTGATTTGCTCCGATATGTATATTTCTGTACTATGCATGGCTGTAAGTATGTTCTGCCCTGGTACATCTGACAGTTCTACAGAGCAGGTTCCACTTTGGCCGTTCAGACTGGTGGCGACCCTATATGTAGAGCTATCACATGTGTCGAAGCAACACATACCCACAGCATACCTCTCAACTGTCCCTGATTTTGACTCAAATTTTAACTCTGTCCCTCTTAATCCCTCCTAAAACTAGTGACGTTTGGAGGAAGGGTGGTGAATTACACTTCATGAATAATGACAATAATTAAGAGTTACAAACTTCTTTTACTTCAGAAAATGTGCATCAATTCATATGCTCTGATTCTGTCAATGTTTCCAGTTAATAGCTCTAATATTTTAAATGTGTCCATGATTGTCCTTGTGTTTTCTTGACTTGTCCGTGATTCTGTTGAAATTTGTCCCCAATTGGTTGAGAGGTCTGACCCACAGCCAGTAGTACACGGATAATACTGTTTCCTATTACATGTAGCTGTTACTGATACAACAAATTGATGTCTGACACCACTACACACACTATATAGCCTCCATTCCCGAACTCACAGGCCCAGACCTCTCAACCAATTGGGGACAAATTTCAACAGAATCAGGGACAAGTCAAGAAAAAATCAGGGACAATCAGGGACACTTTTAAAATATTAGTGCTATTAACTTGAAACATTGACAGAATCAGAGCATATGAATTAATACACATTTTCTGAAGTAAAATAAGTTTATAACTCTTAATTATTGTCATTATTCATTAAGTGTAATTCACCACCTTCCCTCCAAAAGTCACTAGTTTTAGGAGGGATTAAGAGAGTTAAAATTTGAGTCAAAATCAGGGAAGTCCCTGAAAATCAGGGACAGTTGAGAGGTGACAGGCCATGTGCCATAACTGTCTTTTTGCAAGACACAACTGCCCAGACGGGTGTCCCTTGCAGGCGTATGGGTGTTTAACCTCTTCTATTATGCTATCATCTACCTGAGGTGGTCAGCAACTTATGCACTTTCCGTCAGTAGCAGAACTCACATACCAATGGGTGTGACTGAACACCATATCAGGAACAATGCATAACACCCTGCGGGACACATTTAGATGATTGGTTCTATTAACCAGACACATTCACAGTCACAGAACATATGTATTAATTCGTGTTTGTTGAGGTACATGCCACTTATGACTCATACATGTTGTCATCTGTCATTACTTGTATTCCGCCACCTGTTCACCTAATATCAGTAGTTCTGGCAGTGTTTAGTTGGACTTTGTTACATTCTGATACATAACTATGGACGTCCATGCTAATCGGGTACACGGCACTGTGTAGGTCTCTATGTATTCCCCGATGGTTTACAAACTATCCGGTAGATGTGCTCTTCAGGTTTGGGACATGTAGGCGTATGCTATGCCCACATAGGAATATTAATGACTTCCACTGGGCGGGCCTACTACATCTCTGCCAACCAGCACCTGCACACTTAAGCCCATTAATGCATACCCATGGTCCATCTACCTGGCACCCCTCTATAGCAGTCATGACAAATACTGCGAGCGCAGCTGGGCTATGAGCACACCCCTGCACATTACCCACTCTCCCCATCTCGGGACACATGTTATACGTTTTGTCAACCCATGTATTATCACACTTGCTCAACCTACTGTTCCATTTACACCTACATCCTGCTCATATTAGTGTCAGCAGATTCTTTCATAACCTGAATTTTTGGGGTACCGCAAGGGACACCGTTATCCATGTTTAAAGTGTAGACCTTGCAGAACTCTCCCACTGATCCTTTCCTACCGGTGTTTTGGACAGCGGCAGTGTATTGATCTATATTGCCTGTCTGTATGTCTGTCTGGCCTAGCTGGGTGATGTGGGGGGTACAACGTTTCTTTATTGGACCTCCAAGTCACAAATGCCCGGGCTGTAAATATGTTACCCCTAATTGCGGTGAAGTAACCTATTTATGTGAATGTGTATATCTACACTGACATATAGTTTGTTTTGTGTGTATGTGTATATATCACTACCTGTTGTTTGTGTATATATATCTATATATATCCGTAGTATATCCTTGTGTGTGTGTGTGTGTGTGTGTGTGTGTGTGTGTGTGTATATATATATATATATATATATATATATATATATATATTCGTATGGATATATATGTGTATGTAAATTAATATAGCTATGTGTATATATACGTTTTTATCTATATATACATCTGTGTGTCCATTAACCTTTACATTTCCCGGACATGGACACTTACACGTGTGTATTGGTTTTATCCCTGCTTCAACAGCATACTATTGCCTTAGTAATTCTGACACCGACACTTCACTCCGGTGAACTTGTGCTCAGTACATTGCACGTAATGCAGCGGACAGATGTCGCAAGTTTTTCATGTCTGGGGTGCCGCTGCTAACTGGGTTGTGATAGTGTCATTCGACCTATTCCTCGTATGCCCAGCCTATTCCTACTACTATGTTTGTTTCTGTACACATTCATATTATTACTGTTGATAGGATGTGTGTTTGTGTTACTGTGACTGTACGTAGACAAATTGTTGTCTTCATGTAGTTGTGTCTTTCTGCTTTTCCCGGTTTGGGGGTGTCACAGCAGAATTCCATTCCGCTCATGGGTGGCGTATAGGTTTTTACATGCCGGGCTGCAAGACCTGACGCACAGCATCCGACGATACACCCATTCACGCATGTCTCCACGCAAACGACGCTCTATCTGGGAATCGCAACTACGTACTAGCTGACCTCCACGGGCCGCTCCATTGCACCCGGCGCAACATACCCTATCACTCCTGTGTCCATACTCACATATCCATGGTTTCTCCTGCACACCCGTGTTGAGTTTCCCCGCATAACAGCCATTATACACCTGATATCGCAACCATGACACACCTTTACACATTGCCCTCTCATGAGTGTTCTGGCCCTACGCACATTTTGTACCACCTCGTGTATTCACAGGCTCACCATCTATTCATATTTGCACATACGTGCCTTTCCTGGTGTTATGGATTACGAACGATTTGCGGGTTACAAGTGTAGGTGGTCGCAACATGTCCTACATTCTGTCTGTTTACAATGTTGACGTAGCACTTCAACGATGTTATGGCCACTGGTATAGCCCTGCCTCTGGTGTGGAGAGCGGTGCTGTACCCACACTTATGCAGCTTTATGTGACATACGCTGTGAGCACTTCATAATTCCTAACTTGCTCTGGATTCCCTTCACAACCCTTAGGTTTGCTTTCATCTTTCAGCGTTCCTAATATATATATATATATATATATATATAGATATATATATATAGATATGTAGCTATATAATTGCATATTTCTGTTATGTCTGTGGATATTTATCTATACACACATCTATCTAACTATATATATATATATATATATAAAAGTTACAGCTGTAGAAGACAACATACATTTGCTATGCTAATAGCTGCGTACACCTGCGCAGGCCCACTTGCATCTACTTATTCTGAGTTACATATGTTTACAGGCACGTCTTTAGGATTACATGTGCCTTATTCCTTATGACAGTACCACTTTGATGGAATCCGGTTAACGGACCCATGTGAATGCGGTCACCTTTACATCTATAAATGTTGGCTTTACAGCACAGAGGCATTCATTACACAATTAATATGTGCTATAGTCGTTCTTGCACCCAGGAATGCCTTTACGTTGGGCGGATGCTGTAACCACTACACTATTGGTGTTCTGGCTCATTTATATATATACCCATGGTTCATAGCTACTCTGACATATGCCTCACCGCTTCCCTTACACAGCAGGCATCCATTCTCCTGCTGGGAAAACCACATACTACAATTAGGCCATTCCCTGTTTCCTACTGCTCTGGACCCGTGCTGCAAGTCTACTCACTCCAAGGATATTCATAACTCCTAGGCTTATCGTCCTCACACATACATGTGTTTGATTGTCAGGTTGTTCATGTACTGGTCCGGGTTTAGGCTCGGCCAACTGGTGACTAGCACTGCCCTGGCGCTGTTCAAAGATCAGATGTAGAACATGGGCAGAGTTAGTCCAGAGTTTAACATTCTACCTGTGTTTACGGACGCAGGTGTTTGGGCACCTCTGACCACATTATTGGGTCGGCGCTACATAATTTAGGCCGGGGAGTGGTTCCACCACATAATGCAGGTTGGGTGGTGGTTTCCCTTCCCATTTGACTATTTCATTCATTTATACATACAAATGAATATTATTCTGGACATCTGTTATGAAATCACTACAGGTATGCAATAGTCTTGTCAACAGCTGGGACAGTTGGTTGGTGTATTTCTGTGTACAGAACTCTCTGATACTCGGGGACTCGTGTCTACAGTGACAGGGACAAGGCTATGACAACTCAGGGACAATCACGGACACTTCTACCATATTAGTACTATTAACTTGGAACATGTTGACAGATTCGTAATACTACTAATTGTCTGCAGTTAAATGTGTCTATTACTCTTCATTGTTGTAAGTAGTCATTCTCATTCAACACCTTTCCCCCAAAGGGCACTGGCTTTGTGAGTTTTTAAGGGTCTGGCCAGTTATTGTGCGAATGCTCTGACCATTGGTATTGTTGACATTGTCATATGTACGGGTTGTGCTGTATTCCGGTGACTAGAGTTGGCACCTTTTCGAATGGCCAAGATGGGACATTTTCGGAACACACCAGGTTTTACAAGCCGACACATACCCACGGTCAGTACAACGGATAGAACTTTACTTATTTGCCTACATAAAAGCCTATTGTTGTAGCGGTTTATTTGCTTATTCTGTTTCTTGTATCATTTAGGTATTGTAGATACTGCAATAATTATTTTCTGCTACTATTACATACCATATGGGACATAATTATATCCTACAATCCCAGGACATTTGCCATTTGAAATGTCTTTTGTCAGGACACAACTGTCCAACGATGGACTGTCCCTCGCAAAGCAGGACAGATGAGAACCCTACTGCGGACACCAGATTGTTTGGGCCAACACATAGCCACGGTCACTGCATGTTTAAAACAGTCATTTGTTTCCTAGCTGTAAGCCTTATACCTTTGGCACTTTTGTTGTTTGCCTGTTTCTTGTATGAATTATGTTTATTCTATCCTGACGTGATCACTTTAGGCAACTGTTACATGCAGTATGGTGCATAGTTATTTCCTACGGTCATAAGACATTTAGCATTGTACCATTGTTGGTCAGGTCACACCTATACACACATTAATTGCCCCTCACACAGTGGATCAGGAGTATCCTGTTTACGTCAGTGCCTTCATCACCCTTATACCATGTGTCACTATGCGAATGTGTGCAATATATTGTCTCGCTTATTCATGTCGGGACACGTGCGTCACGGGCAGGTGTTTGATCCTGGGTAGTAGGTTATGCATGACCATTTAGGGCTGGACAGTGTTGTGCACCTCTAATGCACATTCCAACTTGTGTCCAGATATCTACAGGACTGGACTTCACATCTTCCATTCTAATGTTTACACAGGTTATGTATCCCATGAGGGATATCCCAAAAATTGGACAAGACCAAAACAAGATGAATACCGACCATTTTTCTGGCGTTATGAAAATGTGCTGGGGGTTTTACATGCAAGGGATACATAGTGTGCAATCCTGCAACTGCCTAGAGTGACATTACCTACTACATATGCGTAGTGGTCACTATGTGTAGCTGTGGCTGCACCAAACCAGTAGGCCAAGTATGGCTGGATTTGGCGGACGTTCAAGTAAGGGAGCGGGTTGTGTGATGTGGAGGGGATGCTGGGTAGTCCATTATACATCCAGGTGTGTTGCATTTGTTATGGCCAGTTCCATCAGGACCAATCTGTGGGTATGTGCCGGTGACATGTCTATACATTTGTATCACACATTTCAATATTCATATGTTTGTGGGATTTTGTTCTACAGTATGGCCTGTCTGGTTGTATTGCAGCTATTTAGACATGTGTTTGTGTTTCTTTCAGCTTCACCCGCTGCTCCCTCATACACCTCCAGTTCACCTATTCTGCATACGAGACAGTATCGCCTTGGAGGATATCCATCCCCCCCCCCCCCCACACACACACACACACACACACACATATTCCTCACACCCCATACATCACTGCTTTGGTTGTTGGCCCATGACACGGCCAGAGTAACACATTGAATACCCTACATATGTCAGGTACCTGTATGGTTGTGTGGACTACCCTGCCATGTTTGCTTTCCACATGCTATACCTCATGCACATAGGTACACGCCCATACTTAACTTTCATTACATGGTTGGTATACCCGGGTAATACCCGTTCAACTGTGACACATCCTGACAGGTTCAGCTTATACCGCTGATTTGCGGATTTTGGCAGACTGTTCTACTCATTGGTAGGATGCCACATTTTCCTATGTCCAGGATGGGATATATTCCGTACACATATCCGACTGTACTGGACAGCACGTCCCCACAGTCAACGGTACAGATAATACTGTTCCTTTCAGCCTACATGTTTCCTTATTGTTGTAGCTGTTTATATGCTCCTTCTGTTTCGTTTACATGCTTATTCTATTTCCTATCACATTTGGTATGTGAAATACGGACATACCTTTTGTATGTGACTATTACATGCCTTGTGGGATATGATTCGGACATACGGTCGCTAGATATGTACATTTCTTGTGTATTTTGTTATGGAAAAAATGAACTGCAGAACTGCTGGCAAAAAACTTCCTGAGGAAGTTCACGTATTAAACAGTGGATGAAAGCGCAAAATTTTTGGCTTCTGGTTTACTTGTTTTTTTTGCCAGCAGTTCTGCAGTTCATTTTTTCATTTTGTTTGGTTGTCAGTAATTTTTGTATTTTGTTATGGACACATCTGCGCAGCTGTGTACCCTCCCTCACATTATGGGTCAGCTGGTGACCCTAACCATTGGGCTGGACGTACCTACTGGCGGCTTGCTAACATATGATGCGTTTCACTTCCACTTGGTATAGCTATCTACACTGCGTTGGACTATGGCGACACGGTCTTCCATGTCATTTGTTCGCGGGATAGGGACCCGTTATTCCCTACCATGCATTTGTGTTTGCTTCTTCATTTTGTGTTCGTAGAAACTTTCTTGCATGCTTTGCATACGTTTCAGTATCCACGGACACTGACAGATGTGATTACTATCTTGCAACTTGTTATATGCAAGCATTTTAGGTTGCACGTTGACAGCTGGCATTTCCACGCCTCCGTGCAGCACTTCGACATGCCCTTTGCACTCGCACTCCTTTCCTGTGCACATGGCTGTGGCGGCAGCGCACCTTCATTAATATGCATTTGGCGCTACTGTGTCATCTTCACGCCGCACTGTCGGCGCAAGCCTACTGCCGTCCTTGCGCTGAGCTTCATGAATCCCGGGGGTTATGTCTTACCATAACGTTCCATCTGTGTTGTAGTTCTTTGTTCATTCATTACTTCCCGCCCTCCTTCCCCCCTGCCTGGACTCCTGGTGGACTTTAGGAACTCCTTGTTAGGGTATTTGCTCAGACAGAGCCTTCTACTATTTTTCCATTTACTACGTCTATTATATAAGGGTGGGCAAACTCGATCTGGAGTAACTAGGAGATGGGCATTATGGGTAGGTCTTAGCTGAGAGTTTTTGGCTGGCACAAGCTTGGAAATGGCCACATCGGTTCCGAAGACGGAACCAAAGTCCTAATAGTAGTAATGAATGAACAAAGATCTACAACACAGATGGAACGTTATGATAAGACATAACTTCTTTTTCCCAGTAGCCTGTTTCTTTCCCATCACACAACCTATGTACTCAGTAGGCTGATGACCACAAGGGCCTTTTTAAGCCTAACCATGCATCCCAAATCTCTGACAAGTTCTGGTACCCTTGATAAGTGTAAGCAGGTTCTTGGGAGATGGAACATTTACAAGCAGGAGCCTGAAAGGTGAACCATTTACAGGTTGCCTGTGTCCATTAGAGAAATAGGTGCCAAACCAGGTATGAATTTCCTGTTAACCATCCAGTTGTTCAAGTTACACTTGAAATGGGTTAGGGAGGAACTCTGCTTTACATGGATGGGTAGCCTGTTCCAGAGATGTACCATGGTCTGAAGAATTATCTGTTGAGGCATGAAAGTGCTAACCTAATAAATACGTCTTGGTTTTACATAAGAAATACGTCTTGGTTTTACATGATTTGAGTTGTGGAGGTGAAGTGGATTTTCTTTTTTGTTTCGGATTGATTTGCTGTTTTCCACTTATACCGTTTGCACAGTGGCATTATTTGTGTTTTTTCTCTTGCATTAGTAAAGGATTTTTCAGCTTGGACAGCATTATCCTTTAGCATGGGGGCTTTGAAACTTCCCACCTCGGACTTAAGTAACATGGTTTGCTTTTCAAAAGTTTTTCACAGTGGTTTCTTTGACCGGGGATGGTGGCAGAATGTGGATATCCAGAGTGATTAGTTTATGGTCAGATCTAACCAACGAGGGGTTGACGTCCGGTGTGGAACACCGGTCGCCCATGTTGGTGATGACCAGGTCCAATACATTGTCACCTCTGGTGGGGGTGTTGACCAGTTGATCCAGGGCATTTGAGTTTATAAATTCTAGGAAATCTTGGGCAAGGGAGTTTGTACTTGAGTAGTTCTCCCAGTTAATATTTGGGTAATTGAAATCACCCAATATCAGGGTGTTTGGTAGGACCTTTATGTTTCCCAGTGTTTCCAGGAATGCGGAGTGGGGGTCCTGGGACATGGTGGGTGATCTGTAGAAAGCTATAATTTGAATAGTAGTTTTGCCTGTTGTTAGTTGCACATGGATGATCTCTGAAGCATCATGCTGTGCCACTAACCTGGAGGTGTGGGTAGCCTTGATAAATATGGATACTCCCCTGCCTTTTGTATTTCGGTCTGGGTTTTGTGGCCAAAATGTATGGTGTGAGTTGTAGCCTGGTAGTGCTGGGGTGCTCTCTGGAGCCTTAAACCAGGTTTCTGTTACTGCACATATATATATTGATTTTCTCAATACTGAAGAGTGCCTCGAGTGCGTGCATTTTGAGGTTCAGACTTCTGGCATTGAGTAGCATTACCCTCAGTTTTTTGTTACTTGTGCTATTTACGACTGTGGGTTTGTCTTTTGAGCCTTACCTAAAAAAAGGCATTATGGGGGTGGTAAGAGCCTTGGCCAGTGTTCGAAAGCCTAAAGGTGACAGGTGCAAACCATCTCTAGTGAAGCAGCGTGGCTTGTCGAGCATGTCATCCCAGGCTGACAGACACTGGATCCCCTTTGAATGACACCAGAAACTTAGCCAATTGTTGAAATTGATAATTTTTTTCTCTATACCATGGTATCATTCTTGGTGAGGGCAGGATGCTACTCAGGGTCAGGGTCATACCAGCTTGGGCTATGTGATCAAAGAGCTCCTTCATGTCTCTTTTCATGTAGTCCAGGGAGGTACGGCTCCAGTCATTCACACCAACATGGACAATGACAGAGTCATATTTGTATTTGTTCTGGAGTGGCATGAGTGCTTGTGTTATATGGCAGATCCTGGCACCTGACAGGCAGCTAATAGTAACCTTCTCCTTGTTCAGCCTAGTGAGTGGGACGTCAGTGTGCCTGACTATAGAGTCACCTATTACTAGTGTGTTGGGTATGTTATTTTGCCGTAGGAGCTGTGATTGCATGGCACTATGGTTTTGTGAAGTATGTGTTTCATGGTTTGTGTTGGGGGGTGGAGGTTGCTTGGATGTCTGATTTGGAGGTCTCTGTTGCTTTTGCAGATTTTCATTTAGTGCCTCTGAGTATGTTTATATGTATTTATGTGTGTTTTTTGCTGGTGCTTGTTTCATAGGTCTATGTGAGACTGGTGGTGTGATGCAAGTAATTCCCTTCTCCTCTTGACTGCCTGGTCCAGTCTTGGGTTGAGAGAGCTTAGCTTCCAGTTTGGCTGTATAGCTGCATCTCTCACATGTATTAGTGTTTGCTGGAAGGAGGAGAGGGTTGTCTGTGTACATGAGGCAATTGTAACACTGCCTAAAAATGCCCAGATTCACCAGTTGGACTGGAGAGTACACCTGAAACTTCCCTTTGGACATGCCTGGATAGGTACAGTGAACTGTTTTATTGATTGGCTGGTAAGGTCGAATAGAGAGCCTTGTCCTTCTCTACAGTATAGGGGGGGTCTAGTGCTAAGGTTTATTAGTGCTTGCTATGAGTTTTGAGCAAGTGTCGGGATGAGAAGTGAATGGTTTGAGTGCTTAAGTTGAAAGTTTGTCTATTTCCAAGGGAAAAATTGAAGAGTAGACTTTGTGAAGCCGGGAATAGTTATACCCTAGCTAACCGACGCTGCCCGACATGCAAAACTATGCAAATGTGGGTTTTATAGCAGGGAAATGAAAAAGATAGAAATTAGCCCAAAATGGCCAATAAACTACTAATTTCTGGGCTGAAACCACTCCTCCAGAGACAGATAGGCTGCTCAAAGCTCCCTCTCTCACAGTGAACAGAGAAACTTCTTTTTGTCCAAGTAAGATATGGGCAAACACAGAAACTTGTAACACAGCCCTGAATTCAGCACTAAACTGAAAACTGGACTATATTAGCTTAGAAAGGTGGGAAAACAAGTATACGTTTTTATTTTTTTCAGAAAATAAAGTAGATACAATCAAAAAACACTAAATGCACAGAAATGGATATCACATTTGAGTGTGTAGCCTACAACAGTTAAACAGGTAATTTAAACACAAAAAACGACTTTGTTAAAGTGCAGGCAGTAAAATAAGTACAATATGTAGTTGAAACAAGCTTTTTAAATCACAGAAACTCTAGAAAATCAGCGTTTTAGGCGGAATTAGCTAAAGAGAGCAAGAAAATGCAGAAAAATGATACTTAATCACTACAAAGTCTCTCTTTTGTCTTTCTGCTGCTGTAGAACTCTGCAGGGCACCAGGCAGGAGCTTGCTGAGCTGTATACTAGCGCAAAAACGTCGCAAATGTGGGTTTTATAGCAGGGAAATGAAAGAGAGAGAAATTAGCCCAAAATGGCCAATAAACTACTAACTTCTGGGCTGAAACCACTCCTCCAGGGACAGATAGGCTGCTCAAAGCTCCGTGCCTCACAGTGAACAGAGAAACTTCCTTCTATTCAAGTAAGGTATGGGCAAACACAGAAACTTGTAACACAGCCCTAAATTCGGCACTAACCTAAAAAACTGGACTATACTAGCTTAGAAAGGCGGGAAAACAAGTTTTTTGGGGTTTTTTTTTAGTTTTTTTCAAAAAATAAAGCAGATACACTCAAACAAAAACTTTAAATGCACTGAAATGGCTATCACACATGACTATGTAGCCTACAACAGTTAAACAGGTAATTTAAACACAAAAATGACTTTGTTAAAGTGCAGGCAGTAAAATAAGTACAATATGTAGCAGAAACAAGCTTTTTAAATCACAGAAACTCTAGAAAATCAGCGTTTTAGGCAGAATTAGCTAAAGGCAGCAAGAAAATGCAGAGAAATGATACTTAATCACTCCAAAGTCTCTCTGCTGCTGTAGAACTCTGCAGGGCACCAGGCAGGAGCTTGCTGAGCTGTATTGCCACACCAATTATATCTTTCAGTTTCTGAGTCTTTGCCAATGGCTCTAAAAGGAAAGGAGAAAAGGGAAAGAAGGCACCCCTATCTGGTTCCTTTTTTCAGATACAACTAATGAGAGAGGAACCCTCCCACTTTAATTCTTGCCTTTGATCCCTCATATATCCTCCAATTTAACTTATTATTATATCAGGAAATGCAAAAATATCCATTGCCTTACTCATAAAATCCCAGCTTCCACTGTTGAATGCTTTCTCTGCATAAAGACCCATCAACAGCAGTGGTATTTTCTTACATTTTGCTTCCCTCTGGATAATCACTGTTCTAGTAATGTTGTAGGATCATAGGAAGTTAGTAGGCCATTGGCCCAGAGGTACTTACAAGCCTAGCCAAGAATTTAGCCCATGTTCCTACAAGTCAGCACTCAGATGTCCCTGTCCAGCAGGGGCACAGGTGGACTCCCAGGGGTGTATTTTCTGTTCCCCATCCAGTTATCCAGGTTGCACTTAAAAATAGTTAATGTACTTTTTGACATGGAGAGGGAGCCTATTCCACAGAAGTGGGAGTCTTTGGGACACAGATATGTCCCGCCAATAAGTCCTATTGATGTCACATACCAGGTTGAGGTCGCATGTGCAGGTTACTCGAGTGGAGCTTAACTTGTCAAATGTTTGCCTCCCCCCCTCAAAACCGACACATTTGCCAAACTTTAAGCTGTTATGGACATAAATACTTTATAATTGTGGTTTAAAATTGAAATGGGCCTATATGGTGCTGGGTCTGATGGGGCTTTACCGTCTTTAGGTATTACAGCCACCACAGCTTTCTGCCATGATGTTGGTGCTTCCTCTCCTTTTAAAATATTGTTAAACAAAACCTTCCAGATCTTTATTACTTTCTTCCCTCTTAGCTTCCAAATTTCCACAGGAATATCATCTATTCTTGGAGACTTTCCTGCAGATTGATTATATGTTAACATTTTATCTCATCTCCTAGCCTAACTGTTTATTGTTGAGCTTCATCTGTCTCTAACCTTGGTATACTTGTCTGACATTAATATTTTCATTTGTATTCTTTCTTTATTTCCACATTTCTCTGCTTTATACAAATTTTCATAACATTTCTAAAATAATTCTAATACCTCTACAGGATCTCTGGTTATTTGTCCTGTTATAAGCTCCCTAAATTTGGCAACAACCCTTTCTACTTTCTGTTGCCTAAGTTGTTGTACTAAAAGCTTTTGAGCTCTGGGTTTATTATCAATAAACATGCGCTTAACAGCAATCTTTCTAAATTCATACATTTTATCCACATATACATCTTGTTCTTTGAGATTCATCTTATTCTGCAGTACGTTAACCTTTTTCATCTCCTCTAAATATTTCCTGTTAGTTCTAACCCATCTCTTTTTCTTTTATTTCGACCCTATATTTAAATTCCACTTTCATTTTATCCCACTCACTAACTTCTGAATAAATGTTTATCTCCCCTAATAACTCTTGAGTAATTTACACTGCAAATTCCTTAAATTCCTCCCTTTTTAACAAGTAGGTGGAAAACACCAGTGTCTCATTTTTAACTTCCTTACCCTGCATTTTATCTTAGTTTTTTATTGGCTCATGATCTGAAATAGTTATTGGATGTGTGTCAAAGCTTTCAATTAAATGCACATGTTCTTGTGAAATATTTGTCTGGCCTAGCCCAGTTACTGTACCTTGGGGAGTAATATGTAAATTCTCTCCCAAGTTCCTACTGTTGAATTCAGGTCTTCCACATCCAATATTTTCATAAATTTCTTCAGATATCTACCCTCTTTTGTTATATTTCCATTCTAGGTCCCCCAGCTACATTGTCATTGTTGAAAATCAAGTTCTAGTCCTCATCTATAAGTAATACTCCACAGTAAAAGGTGTTTATTTCTCTCAAAATGTATTAACCTCCACAATAACAGTTTTAGGTGGAATACAAATACATGCCAGCATAATCCTCCTTCCTCGCTAGCAGCCCCTTTCTACTACAAATCTACCATTATCTTTTTTTCCCTCTTGAATCACTATTGGAGGTCCTCTCACAATTAATATAAGTACTCCACATTTCCTTTTTTTCCTGATATTCTGCTAAATATACATTCCTGCAATTCTTTCTTTATCAAATTCATTGGCTCATTTTTTCCAAATGTGTCTCCAGCAGCATTGCTATTTGCACTATGCATTTCTTAATATAATTCAATACTCTTTCCCTTTTGTCTATACCTGAAAAGCCTTAAAGTTCCAAAATAATATGGATAGCATATCCATTGTTATAAGAAGTTATGTATTATATATGACAGCTTTTTTAAAATGTTTATTTCCAACTTTTGTGTTACTTGTACTCACTAATGTTTGGCAGGTTAATCTTTTGTACAGTTATTTCTTGTCACCTTCATTTAAACCTATGTCACATTTTACAAGATTTTTTGTTTTAATGAAAACACTCAGTCAAATAAACAAATACACCCCCATAACCCTTTAATGCAAAACAAACACACAAAACTATGTACATCTTCAAATAATGAAGTTTAACCCATCTGATAGGAATAATTGTCCTAAATTGACAGCTGTGCTGACAGGCATAACCTAACATAAAGTTAAGGTTATCCATGCTAAAGCACATGTTACAGCCTGAAAACATATCTTTTCTTATGTCGTTTGAGAAAACACTAGATTTTTAAAAAAACATTAACTTTAGCTAACTTAAATTAAAACAAACATATTTAGCAAAAGCGCAGAATTAATAAAGAAATATTTAAATATTCTTCATTATTCTGTATTCTGAGTTCTTGGCTTTAAATCTTCAACCTGCTGTAACCATTTTTCTCTTAATAAACAAAAAGAAAAAGATACAACAGCCCTCCCTTGCACTTAAACTTCCACACTTATTAATTTTTTTAAAATTTCATAGGTTTCTGCATTTTCCACACATGTTATCTTCAAAATTTCATGTTTTATACACAGAAAACCTGTTTTTAAAATTTAAACATCTATGCTAAAAAAGGATTAAACATTCATCCAATCATGCACAGGTAAGAGCCCAACATCTCAACTAAATTATTTTAAATAATCACATGCCAGACAGCCCCCAAGCAATCAAGATTGCATAATGAAATGCCCAGCAGAAAATGTGTTAGGGGGCCATACGCCCATCGAGAGGTATCCTAAGGCACGGGGTGTTCACTACCTGGAAGGGCCTTATTCCCTGAATATATTTATCCTAGAGGGCATGTTTTAATATATATATATATATATATATATATATATATATATATATATATATATATATATATATATATATATATATATATATATACATAGAATACACACACACACAATTATCTAATGTTTTGTTATTTATGTATCAAATATGCATTTGTATATGTATTTTGCATTATACACTTTTTTTCACACATAATATATGTTTCTCACACACACTCTGTCACACACTCACACACACACATTCCTCACACACAGTAATACATGCACAATCAGATGTACCTTAGTATGCAAATACCACCAGTTCATACATGCATACCTTTATGTTACACTTCGTACTTTTTTTTTGCCAGACTTGTCATTTTTTGTTTGTTCCTCATATAATTAGGTTTTGTGTTTTGCTGGCATATCATGAAAGTTGGGTTACTAAATAATGAGTTACATTTTAAATAAAGCAAAAAATTGCAAAGCAAAAGCACCACAATGAAAACAAAAACCAAGTTGAAAAAATTAAAATAAAAAATTTAATAAAAAAAACATTCGCCTCAAAATTAGCCTCGACAATAGCCAAATACAATACAAATCTTTTAATATATTAAATTGATTATTAGTTTTAATAGATTCTATTTTGTATTCTCCTTGATTCCTCCTTGTTTTCTTCATTCATTACATTTCTTTTCAGGTTTCAGATTTTCTCCAGCTTCAAAATTATTTTCTCAGATTCACAAGGGATCAGGGACAAATCTCAGCATCATTAGACATCAGAACTGGACACAATATTATAATAATACTTATGATACATTATAAGAATATGAATTAATTTGACTATATATTTTCATTAAGAAAAATTTTATATATTATTCATTGTTATTAAACCACCTTTTTTTTCTTTTAAAGTCACCAGTTTTAAGAAAAAGTCAAAAAAGGGTGGCAATCATATAAAACAGGTCTCTATATATAAAATAAAATAAGGATATAGGGAACATGGGAGGAAACTTCATATATTTACAAATCCTGTTCTTAATTTATAAGAGCAATATTTAAAATCTGTCCTTATTTTTGCAATATTGTCCCTCTGTTTCCTATCCCTTTCCTTTCCCACATTATTATAGTTTGTTCTGGTAAGAGGTTGGTAGGTAGGCAAGAGGTTATGAGGTAATGACTTGTCTTAATTTTAAATGACTTGCATCAATATCTCTGATCAATCAGTCTCACACCACACCACACACACACACACACCACACACACACATGCACACCACACTTTCATTATGCACACCACACAAAACATAACACACACAGACAGACACATACACAACACACACACAATTTTCACACACACATTTTTTGTTTTTGTTTTTTAATTATCCATTTGATTTAAGCTCACACCCTTAGTGAGCATAAAGTAATGCTGTGTGAGCATCTCAACTCACTTCATGCACATGCACACATCTCACACAACGCAACAATGAACTTTCTTTTTTTTTTTTTTTTTTTTTTTTTTTTTTTTTTTTTATTTTTTTAGCAGCACAATGCTGCTTTAGAGTGTAAAATAATGGCAGCTATTACCTCCTTACAGTCCAAGCTCCATGGCAACTTAATATGCTACTGTGAAGCAGCAGACTAATTTTTCAGTGAGTATTACCTCTATGTTAACACTCTGCTGATGAAAGTTCAATCTCCAGACAGAGTGACAATGTTTGGGTTGTCCATTCCCTAAAGCATATTAACTTAAACATGCTTTTTATACAACCTGGACTACATTCTGCACAGATCTGTTTTATTATTTAAATGCAATTTATATCATGAAGTGTTTTATACAAGTACTGTTAAAAACAAAAATCGTTTTCTTACAGTTACTTTTTTCTTTTTAGTGTCCTTCCAAATATTAATGACATGAAGTGTGGTATATGCTTTAAAGTCCACAAACAAGTTTAACAAAGTTAACAAAAGCCCATTCATTCTCAGACAATGTTTTCTTGTAAAGCCATATTTCACTGATGCTTTATAGTCTCACATTTATTCACTATTTTCAGTGTTACTGGTCATCTTCACTTTCATCTCCATCTCCCAACCCGAGACTCTGGTTCAAGTCTAAATTACTCCCAATTATTCTAGTCAGCTCCTTTGCTTTTTTCCTCTCTTTCACGCATTTTCCATTGGAACACTGGAAAAAGTTTCACTGGCAAAGTCTCTCTATGAGTTTTATAATCAGTAGAATGAGAAGCAGAATCTTCTTCTGTTTGATGGCTAACTTTTTGTTGGACAGACTTTTTTATTTCCTTTTTAGATTAGCTGCATAAAAAATGGGTACAGCAGCTTGAATCTCATACCTACCTCTCGATATTTCCTGATTGCTGTGAAGAAATTGCTTCTTTATTCACTGTACATCAGGTAGTAATCATTTTCTACAAAGTGCCTGCAATTTTTAATACTTTGCCCTTCTGCCACAATTTTGTCGGGATCAGCCTTTTCTGCTGTTTTCTCATGGCCAGGTTTGGAGCATGCACACAATTATGTGCCCTTTCAATTAACAATTCCTGTTGTGGAATACCAGTCCAGTTACTTATTTGTGCTTTCATAAAATTAATACAGTCTGTTCTTTCCAGTTTCTCTGTAAAGCAGAACATTTCATCTTTTCTCTGTCTGTAACTCTACTATTTTTGAAATAGCTCTTCTTAAGCAATTTTATTCTCAGTGAGCATTTTCTTCATTTTGATCTTTAATTTTTGCAGTTTTATCAGTTCATCTGAATAGCTGTTTAAAGCTTCTTCCATTTTTTCTAGACTTTTGCTGTTTGAGTTGATATATTCCTTCAGTGTTTCATTAATTTTAATCAGCTCTGAACACATTCAGTTTATTTTTTCCTCCAAATTACAGGAAGCCATCTGTTGTACGCAAGATGGTATGAACTGCTTTTTGCTGGACAGCTGCAGGATTCTTCCCAGTTAGTGTTTTCTCTTCACCTTTTCTAGCTGATGTTCTTTCAGACTAAGTTTCTTTTTTGCTGGCATCCAGGCAGTATGCTTACTAGCAAGTAACTGAAATGTACTAAAACTGACAGAATTACAAGCTCTTATATGTCAGTTTCTTTTTTCACACTGGGAGAGTTGAGATTAAGCTGTTTATCGGTCTGTAGCCATCTTCACATCTTGAATATTGTTGAAAAAAAATCACATTTTTAATGTTAGTTTTTTTTAACCCACACACACACATATATATATATATATATATGTGTGTGTGTGTGTGTGTGTTTGTGTGTTTTATATATACATATATATATATATATATATATATAGATATAGATATACACGCATATGTATGTGTAGATTTAAGGCTGAGTTGACTTAGTGGTGTAGAAGGCCCTGGGTTCAATACTTGGCAGGGGTGTCTTTGGACAGTGCAGTGGTGCAGCTGTAGCATTGTCGCCTCACATCAAGAGGTTCTCCGGTTCGATTCTTGGCTGGAGTGCCTTCTATGCAGAGTCTGCATGTCTTCCCTGCATTTGCATGGGTTTTCTCTGGATGCTCTGGTTTCCTACCACATGACAAAGACATGTGTCTGGAACGTTTCTCGCTGGGCCTCTGCTGAAAATTGGCTTTGTTCCAAGTTGGACTTTCCCGGTAAACAAATGTTAAATAAATAAAAATAAATAAATATATATAAAGATCACTTTTACACAGAAACACATGCATGAACATTACATATTTATGCATTTGACACATTTCCTTTATTTTATTTTGAAAAGAAATAAAGTTACACATTTGGTTGCATCTGTTTTGCAAAATTTGCACCTAGTCACTTTACAAAGACCATTCTGATCTGAATTCTGCCCTAACTTCAAATGTCAATATCTCTCAATTACTTCAAGATATACTTACGAACCTTTCAGTACAAGATCCCTTGATAATCCTACTTTCATTTTGCTTTTCATAGGTTAATAGTTTTTAGGGAAAGTCGACAACAAAATCTCAAATATATGCATGTCTGTCAGAGAATGTAAAATATGTGCATTTTGCTATAACATATACAATAACAAATATTATAGATTCATAGGATGATACTAAGCTATTGGACCAGAGGCCATTATAAGCCTAGCCAAGAATTTTGCCCATATTCCCTTAAAGTCAGCACCTGTTTCCCTTGTCCATCAGGGACACACGTCGAATCCCAGGGGTGTATTTTTTGTTTCATGTCCAGTCATCCAGGTTCCTCTTAAAGAGGATTAGAGAGGGACTCTGCTTGACATGGAGAGGGAGTCTCTTCCACAGATGGGGGAGTGTTTGGGACACAAATTTATCCCGCCAACAAGTTCTATTAATGTCACAGACCAGATTAAAGCCTTGTGTGCAGGTTGCGCGAGTGGACTCTGTCTTATGGATATGCAGCAACTCCATCAAGGCTGGGTCTGAAATGGCCTTGTATGCCAGACACAGGTCACCTCTGAGCAGTCTGTATGAGACTGAGTAGAGGGACAGGGCTTTTAGCCTATCTGTATAGGATAGGTGTTTGAGTCTCTGGATTTTCCTGGTCAGGAACCTCTGTGGTCTCTCCAACTGCTGCATGTGCGTGGCAAGGTACATACCGAAGAGCGCATTGTACTTGATGATGGGTCTGATAAGGGAGGAGTACAGGGATGTTATGCCCTCCTTGTTCTTGGATGAAATACCCATACGTATGAGGTGGTACACGTAGAAAGCCTTCCATACAATGGAGGCAACGTGATGGTCAAAGTCAGGTTGCTATCAACCTGGGTACCCAAGTCTCTCACGACTGATTGCATGCTTGGTACATTGTTATTATTGTGATAATTAGTGGGGATGACATTTTCCCCAAAGGGGATGATGATGCACTTCTTGGCATTCAGTTTGAGGCTATGCTTCTGGCACCTGTCATTAATTTAGGTAAGGCCCTCTTGGAGAATGTTCACATCACTAGGTGGAATTTAAGACAGCACCATGCTTGCAGCCATCTGCAAACCTGATCAGCCACAGACTACTGGTTTTGTCTTGCACCTCAGAAAAGTATATCCCAAACAGTAGAGCCCCCAAGACCGATCCTTGGGTACACCACTCATTACAGGTCTACTACTAGTGGTGGCTTCCCCTACTTTGACTGAGTGGGTTCTATCAGTGAGCTAGTTAGCTACCCATCTGGTAACATACAGGTTGAAGCCTAGCTGGGAGTGTTTATCTATTTTGCCCAAGTGGAGAATAGTGTCAAAGGCTTTGGCTAGGTCAAGGCAGGCAGTGTGCACCATCTTCCCCTTGTCCATGGCTTTGGTGACTGTTTTGAAGAAGTTGACCACATTTAACAGGCATGATATCCCTTTGACAAAACCAGACTATGTGGGGATCAAGCGTTTGGAGGTTGCCAATGTCCTTGTTTATAAGGTCCATGATAATGCATTCCATGGCTTTGCAGATCAGGCTAGTTAGGCTGATGGGCCTATAATTGCCTGGGTCAGTGGACGCTCCACCTTTGTGTAGAGGGATGACAGTGGCTGTCATCCATTCATCTGGGATGAAACCGGTGCTCAGGCTTTGGTTGAATAGGGTGTCTAATGGAGCTGAGAGCTCATGCCTGTGTTCATGTATGATACTGCAAGGGATGTTATTTTATTACTTCTCCCTACTTTTATTTCTGGCTTGTATTTCATAAAAACACACCAGTAATACAATTCTTTTAAATGCTGGATTTGACAGCTTTCAAAAATGCAAAATGTACTTTTTTTGTGAAATGAATTGCAAAATAGAGTATAAGACTACTAGTGGTATGTAGCAATAAAAGACCATTTCTGTAGAACCATATAAAATATTACAGCAAAATTGTCAGACTAATGTATCATGTCTGTCTGCTTCAAAATGCACTTTGGCAGTGATTCTAGATGTAAAAACACACAGTCAACCTTATCGTCTTGTAATACAGTTTACTAGTTTACACAAATTTAAATTAGGAAGGGGTTCATAAGTCCAGTGACAAAAAAAAACTTCTGCATTAAGGAGAAATAAATTGGGCTTTTATGTGTGATGTAATGAAAGCATGGTAAAGAAGTATTAAAGCCAGTATTGCACTTGGGGCACTTAGCAGAAGTTCAGCACAACACCCACAATGAAAACAGAGTATAGTGTAAAATGTCAGACTGTGGTTGTGCAAGCATATAAACTAATGCCACTGGCATTTCTCTTTGAAAGGCTATATCTTTGTTTCTCCTTTGAGAGTTCAGAAAAATACACTTCAAATAAAGTTTCACCAGACTAGAAAATAGTTTAGCACTTTCATCTCTGTTTAATCAAAAGACTTGTAAAACTAAATAATTATATTCAAACTGTCACAGTTTTATTGCATTAAATCTTTAAATTCACTTAATACTTATAGTGTCACTACAAAATACATTTGGTCTAATACAAAAAAAAAAGAAAACTTCTAAAAATTGGTACAATTCTTTGAAAGTTTTCATATTGCATTTTTAGCTCATTTTTTCTGGTGGCTAAAACATGCTCGTAGATTTTCTGTGATAATTTTCTCCATGTTTTATGTATGTAGTATGCTCTGAATGGAGAGATGATAATTCAGCAAGCAAGGGGTAGTATTACTGAAATTGAGTTCATCCTCAAGTCTTGGTGAGTACCTTTACAAGGTGTACCGTTTTCACAAAATCTCACCAAGATGACACTGATATATAGACTGTATTTATATAGCATATATCATGGACAGAATTAGGTTAAAATTTAAAAAAGATAGCTGGGTGCACAAGACATAGGACAGGAAAGTGCTCAATCCTGGTAGGCACACTGGTGCCAGGACTGGAAAAAATGACAGTGTAGAATCCTCAAAATAGAGAAACATTCCTACAGTGGGGCCAGGCCAGGCCAGACCCAGGGGGAGGATGCCCCCCCCCCCCATTATAGAAGGAAGTAGTAGTCCACAAAAATCACAAAAACTGATAGTCCAAAGATGAGCCATAATGATGATAAAGTGGACTATCGTGGATAAGAAAGAAATTATGTATTGTTACTGTTATGCCAAAATCCAGAATTTCCAGACACAAGATATACAAAATGATTAAGGGACAAATTAGAGGAAATAAGAATACTTCCACAAGAACAACTGTCAGAAGCTTCAAATAAAAATTTGTATTCATTGACACAACAGACTTGTATCTGTTTGGAAAATGAAGCACTGAGGCAGTGTGAAAATATAAACAATAAAACTTAGAGATGTTTGAAAAATATAAGAAAGAAATATGGACATGTGAAAGAAAGAGAGATTTGATATGGTGCAATATTTATACAAAGGAGAAAGCCAAATTAATCAATATAAAGAAGGCTGCCCCAAAGATATTCAAAGAGAGATACAGTCAAAGGCATCCAGATATGGAAAATTTCACAATAAAAACATAATATCACAAAGAGGGAATGTAGAAAAGAAAATTAGTAAAGTAGAAGTTAAAAAAATAGATATTGAAGTTATGAAGTGCCTGTGAAGTGAAAGGTTTGGAGTAGAAGGTCTAACACTTGATGTGAAATTGTTCGATCTCGCCATTTGTTCTTACACACGGGTTCAGAGCCGATCCTCGGCTCCGAGTCGGCCACATCACCAGCTCCGCATCTTCGAAAAAGCTCGAGGCATAGTTCTATCCCATGATCCTCCTGTGCTAACCCTCAGATCTAGTTTGCCACTAGCAGCAGATCGCATCGTGAGAGGCTCGGACCAGTATTTTTTCATTCTTTATACTATCCTTTTTGAAGTTGTAGTTGTTAAAAGTAGTTAAAAAGTAGTTTATTAGTGTGATAGATTATTAGAGAGTGTGTTTTTCAATAGTTAAAGTAATTTTAAATAGTTTAGTGTTCTTTACTTCAGTTAAGGCCTTGTTGTAATTCTGTCAGGACTGACAGTAGCGTTTAAATTGTTATTTTCTGCCTTAACTTATTCTTCCCTTTTTATATATATATATATATATATATATATATATATATATATATATATATATAGAGATAAGTATTATTCATACTTTTAGAATTGTTATAGTATGTTATATATATACATATATACATATAAGTGTGTTGTTAGTAATTTGTTTACTAGGTATATTAGACAGTATGTCTGAAAAAGCCAAGTCAGGCTTTAAAGGGTGTCAGTGTGGACAAAAGATGTCCATAACTGATAACCATTCTTCCTGCGTCTACTGCCTTGGCCCTCTCCACTTGCAGGAAGACTGTTCCATCTGTCATTCCTTCAGTGGGAGGGTCATGCTAGAAAGGCGCAGGAAGTTGGTGGACAGAGGGTTATTAAAACCCGATTTTCAGGAGGCCCTGGATAAGACTGAACAAGTGTCCAAGTCTTCGAAGGGGGCCAAGTCTTCAAGAGTGTCGGAGCCTAAGTCCTCAGCTCCGAGCACCTCTTTTCAGATTCGGACACCGGCTCCAAAGACCTCGGGGTCGGGCGTCGAATGTTTGTCTCTGATCGAGACTCAGGTATTGGAGCCGGTATCGGAGGTACCACCGCCTTCAATCCTTTGCACGGTGACAGCTTCGGCCCCTTCGACCCATTCTTCGAGGCTGCTTTCTGACTCCGACATGGACCGAGTGGTACAGAAGCTAATGGAGAACTCGGCTCTGTCCAAACTAATCGAAGTTTCGTCCCAATTGGTTTCGAAACTCGAGGCTCTTCCTGCCCCTAAGACAAATCCTCCTCCGAGACCTGTCGAGTCGTCTGAGCCAGGAATCGAAGAGCCGATGATTGTAGAGCCCAGAGTGCTGAAGCCTCAAGTAGTGCTATTGGCACCGTTGACCTCGACACCTTCGGAACCAGCCGGGGGGGTCTCGGAGCCAACAGTCTTTCCTAGGTTCCGGGGCGGACAGTCGAATCGAACTTTCGGTTCCGACTCTCCCCCTTGGGGCCTCCGCTCAGATCAGTTCGGATCCATCCTCAGGGTTGGAGCCCGTGGTCCTGGTTCCGGGGAAACTACCGGCTTCTTCGGAACCGATGGGATCCTCGGGCCGGGGCACCGGTGCCTTCGACATCATGAGGAAGGTCTTGTCTGAACAGACACATACGTCATCGGCATCTTCTTCTCCTCCCCCAAAGGGTCCACGTTCTGCTTCTGTACCTTCGGTTCCTACCAAGCGTCGAGACCCAATGCCTCAGCCAGCCCCAGAGGGCACCCCTGGTTCCTCGGATGCCTCCCCAGAAGCCCCCTCTGAGGATGTACCAAGGAAAAGATTGTGCAAGAGGAGGCACATTGATTCCCCACAGGAATCTCTGACATCTGATACTGATTTGGATGAAGCAGAAGGGTCCCCACTGTCCCCCTCTGAAGATATCTCTTTTGCTGACATTTTGGAAATCTTGAAACAGAGGGGAGACTGGCAGACCCTTGCCCCTTCTCTAGACGAATCGGTATTGCTGAAGGCATTTGGGGCTCAACCTTCTACCTCCTGGGTGACCCCTCCCTTTGACGAGCTCATGGACCTGATAGTGCGAAGGGCATGGGAGACACCTGATACAGTGGAACTGGTCCCCCGCAGACCCAACAAGTATATCACGGCCCCTCAAGACAAAAGCTTTCTGACTAAAGGAGTGCCAGTGGATACTATGGTGGTGGCGGCAGCCACTAAGAAGGAAATGTCCGAATCATCTTCCTCTGTTCATCCTCCTAATAAGGATTCTAGGACGATGGACAGATATGGGAAGCGCGTGTTTAGTTCTGCGACTTTTTCCATGCGATCGCTGAACTACCTTACGCATTTCACGTGTCTACAGAGAGATCTCCTCAAGGAACTGGGAGATACTCTCCAGGGCAATACAGATGCTGCTGTCTCCGAGAAAGTGACAGCACACCTTAACACCCTCAACTCCATAGTTAACTCATCCATGAGGCTCATTTCATATGCAGCCGAAGGTTCGAGTAGGGCGGCAGCCTCAGCAATTGCTCTGAGGAGACAATCCTGGCTGCGCCTATGCTCCTTTGCGGAAGCCTTCAAGTCTTCCTTTGCTAACACCCCTTTTGATGGTGCCTCACTGTTTGGTCCCAAAGTAAAGGAGACTCTCACTAGGTGCGAGCAAGAAGGGAAGACCCTGTCTGCCGTAGGGGTCCATTTTTCTGCCCCATCTAGACCATACCCCAAAGGGCAAAGAGGTGGAAAAATGTGGTTCCGAAAGACTCAGGGATCCTTTCAGCCCACACAGAGTGATGCCCCCTCCAGAGGCAGAGGAGGGGGAAGAAATGGAAGACGCCGTCCAGGTGGCAGAGGGGGTCCACAGAATCAGGGTGACAGAGATACGTTCTCTGGGAAGCCCTTTCAGCACTCCTGAGTGCATGCCCGGCTGTCCTACTCTGGAGGCAGTTGGGGGTCGTTTGGCTTTATACCCAGTGGCCTGGCTAAATCTTACATCGGATTCCTGGGTAAAAAGCATAGTTACCAGAGGCTACACTATTCCATTTATAAAAATTCCACCTGCCCCCAAAAAGCTCCCAGATGTTCCACCCAGTCTGCGAGACCAGGCAGCCATAGAAATAAAAAGGCTGCTCGAAAACAGAGTCATCCAACCAGTCCCAGCGGACCAGAAAGTATCCGGAACTTACTCAAGGTTCTTTTTAGTTCCAAAGAAAACAGGGGACTGGAGGCCAGTTTTGGACCTCAGCAGACTCAACACTTTCGTGAAAAAGGAAAAGTTCCGGATGGTCATGCTACAGTCAATCCTTCCTTTCCTACAGGACGGCGAATGGATGTGCTCTATAGATCTCAAAGATGCCTACTACCATATCAAGACGGCCAGAGCATCCAGAGATCACCTGCGCTACAGGCTGGGAGCCAGCCACTTCCAGTTTCGTGCTCTGCCCTTTGGCTTTACCTCAGCCCCCAGGATGTTTACCAAATGCATGGCAGTAGTAGCGTCTCACTTGAGACAAATGGGATTATGAGTGTTTCCTTACCTAGACGACTGGCTCCTGTCCGCCACCACCGAGTATCGCCTTGTGCAAGCCAGGGATTACACCATCAACCTTTGCTCCTCTCTGGGCATAACAGCCAATTTTGGAAAATCTGTCTTATCGCCCTCACAGCGTATCTCATTTATAGGGGCAGAGTTAGACACTTCCCTGGCTCGAATCAATCTCCCCCACTAACAGTATCAGCCCTCAGAAATCAAATTTCTATCCTTCTTCAGAGCAAGAGAGTCCCTGCTCAACAAATCTTGAGAGTGCTAGGAATGATGGCAGCCGCTCTTATCCTAGTTCCCCTAGGTAGGATGCATATGAGGATCCTTCAATGGATGCTATTCGCTCAGTGGTCTTACCGACAGCTTCCACTATCTTACGAGATCTTAATCATGAACTCCTGCAAACTGGATCTCCTATGGTGGATGCACAGTCAGGACCTAACAGTAGGCAGACCGTTTGTGTTGCCCAGTCCTATAGCTACTTTAACCACGGACGCTTCCCTGATAGGGTGGGGGGGACTTTTTTCAGGGAAGAACAGTCCAAGGCAATGGTCCAACTTGGAGTACAACCTGCACATCAATGTCCTAGAGCTGAGGGCAGTGTTTCTTGCGTTGCAACACTTTCACAAGTCCTTACCTCTGGGAACAGTGACAGTTCAGACGGACAACATGTCAGTAGTCTGTACATAAACAAGCAAGGAGGAACCAGGTCTTATCCATTGTGCAGAGAGGCCCTCAGGATTTGGCAATGGGCTGTGTCTACCGGACGCTTTCTGATAGCAACGCACATCCCGGGGACATCCAACGTCATTGCGGACAGGTTGAGCAGAGCCATCCTGTTACCCCACGAGTGGTCCCTCAAATCTCAAGTCGCGGAAAAGATTTTCTGCAGATGGGGCCAGCCTTGCTGCGACCTATTTGCATCCCCATTGAATGCCAAATGCAGAAGCTACTTTGCCCTACTACCCCCTCCGGGGGGTGCCCCCAGGGATGCACTTGTGCACGATTGGCCCCCGGGTCTCCTTTATGCTTTTCCCCTTATTCTGCTAATTCCCAAATTCCTGCAGAAAGCCAAACATCTGGAAAGGACCATAATTCTGATAGCCCCATTCTGGCCTCGACAAATCTGGTTCCTCTTTCTTCAAACTCATCAGGTGGAGGAACCGTGGATTCTGGACCCAGTGCCAGATCTGTTGACGCACTCATCGGGAGTTCCTCACACATCTCTCAAGTTCCTCAAACTGACAGCTTGGCTGCTCCACTTCCCATCTTAGCCAGGTCAGATTTATTGTCCCCTGCAGTACAACACATAATTGTATCTTCCCACAAGCCATCCACAAGGAAGCTATACAACAGCAAATGGAAACGTTTTGCGTACTGGGCCTCACAGCAGGGTATAGATCTGTCAGGGGCTCCAGTACACAAGATATTAGAGTTTCTTTTGACACTTTTTCATGAAGGAGCATCGACTTCCACAATAAGGGTACAACTTGCGGCTATATCTAATTTTCATGTTGGTCAGGGAGATAGTTCCCTCATGTCCCACAGACTTTGTAAAACCTTTAAGAAAGGTACCTTTCACCTCCGTCCCCCCTTTCGTAATCCAGTGGCCCCATGGAATCTTAACCTGATGTTATCACAGCTCATGTTGCCCCCATTCGAACCAGCCGCCACAACCCTTCTTAAATTTTTATCATGGAAGACACTTTTTCTGGTTGCCATCACTTCTGCCCGGAGGGTTTCAGAGTTGCAAGCATTATCTCTCCAGCCCCCATATATGATATTTCATCCAGAAAGGGTAACATTGCGCAGCAATCCATCCTTCCTTCCAAAGATTTGTTCGGTCCAAAATATTAATCAGCCAATTGAACTACCCATCTTCTTCAAAAATCACTCCAGTAAGTTGGAATACATGCTGCACAAATTAGACGTCCACAGGCAGCTGAGATTTTACTTAGGACGAAGGAATACAGAAAGTCAGACCAACTGTTTGTATCATATGCTGACCAAAGGAAGGGAAAGGCTGTAACAAAAGTTACTTTATCCAAATGGCTCTCAGACAGTATAAATTTTGTATATTCAGAATCAAAGCAACAACTCCCCTTTAAACCCAAGGCTCATTCTACGAGGGCGATTGCTACTTCTTTAGCCCATACCGCCCGCTTGCCATTAGATACCATTTGTGCGGCGGCAACTTGGGCGAAACCACATACTTTCATCGCTCACTACAAATTAGATAAAAACTCCAGAGACAGGGCGACATTTGGTTCCACTGTTCTCAGGAATGTTCTCCCATGAGCCACCCAGGATAAAGAAGCTAGGGACGCTACCCGTGTGTAAGAACAAACGGCGAGATCAAACAATTTCACATAAAGAAGTTATGTTCTTACCATAACATTCCATGTGAATTGTTCATCTCGCCTTTGTTCTTACATTCCCCCCTCCATCCCCCGTCCTGCGTTCTGGAAGAACGGGTAAGACTGCATTCGGGTTCAGTCTTCTCTAGATATTGTTATTCTTGAGCTTCCTACTGTACATCAGGGATGGCATCTTTTCTCCTCTATTGATGACAGAGTATCAGACAGTGTGGTTGTGTTTTTTCTATGCGCTTAGGGCGCAGTAACTAGTGGGATTCTTCTGGTGTTAGCAAACTAGATCTGAGGGTTAGCACAGGAGGATCATGGGATAGAACTGTGCCTCGAGCTTTCTCGAAGATGCGGAGCTGGTGATGTGGCCGACTCGGAGCCGAGGATCTGCTCCAAACCCGTGTGTAAGAACAAAGGCGAGATGAACAATTCACATGGAATGTTATGGTAAGAACATAACTTCTTTTTACATCACAGCATGGTGGAGCGTGTCCCCAAAGTAAGGAGAAGCAGAAAGATCAGGAGACATCTGAAGAAAAAATATGGACATGGGAAAGAAAAAGAGATTTATTATGGTATAATATTTATACAAAGGAGAAAGCAAAACTAACCAATATAAAAAGAGTAGCACCAAAGATATTTGAAGAAAGATACAGGCAAAGGAATCCAGACATGGGAAAACTTTACAATACAAAAAATAAGAAGACAAAGAGGAAACATGGAAAAGGAGATTAGTAATGAAGAAGTTAAAGAAATAGAAACTGAGGTTATGGAGTACCTGTGAAGTGAAGGATTCAGTGTAGAAAATCTAATTCAGAAAGCACCGCAACAAGATAGAGCAATGGAAAGCAGTGGAATGGGAAGCAATTGGTCAGGTGCCATATGAAGACATTTTGGAGCCTTCCACAGGAAACCAGTATAAATGTTCATATGAAACTGGACAGCAATGGAAGGAACAGTAAACTGTGGAAAATCTGACACAGTCAATGTTGAGGAGTGACAGGCCAGTTAGTTCCCATATGACAGAGCAATGGATGGCATAGGATGAAATTGAAGAGAATGAGCCACAGGAAGATGTTATAGAACTTTCTATAGAATGCACACAGGAAATGCAGAAAACAAAATGTGCCCTTAGTTTAGAAGAAAATGAGCTAAGAGAAGAGTTGCTTGATTTAATAGAGATAGATAGACATATTATAATCAAGTGAAAGAAATAGACTGCAGAAGGTCAATAAAACCCAAAAAGTCAGAAGTTTGATAAAACAAATGAATACTGTAATTAGGACTGCCCATAGAGATCCATGCGGTATAACAGAAGTAAACAAGATATATTACTGTGCAGCTAAATTATTAACTGACAAAGATCTACCAGAAAAACACAGGGTAGTAAGAGAAAGGAAGGGAGAACTTGAATACCATCATGGAAGTATTGAATAGAGAAAACTATAAAGCAATTAAGACAAAAAGTGTTACTGTTAGAAAAATATAGAAGAGGGAATAGATCAAAAATACTAAGAAAGATAGTCATAATAAACGCAATGCGCAGTACTAGAACAGACCAGGCTCTATCATGCACTATCACAAATAACAAACTAAAAATCTCAGCACAGGTGGAAAAACTGAGAAGATACACAGATAAATATAAAGGAAAAGTACAAAATAAGCAATTTATTGATTTAACCCATTAAGTTTTACAGACAATTGGGAAACAAAGTAAAAGGAATTGAAAGATCATCAAAAAAGAAGAAATAGATACATTTTGGAGAAGTATCTATGAAGATCATGTGGAACATAACAAAGATGCTAAATGGAGAGAAGAGGTAAAAGAAAGAATATGAAGTTAAAAGGTAGCAGTAACATGTAAATGGTTCAACTCCCAGGCCCATGTTTACACTTATAAAGGGTATGAGAACTTGTCAGAGATTTGGGATGCATGGCTAGGCTTAAAAAGGCCCTTGTGGTCGTTAGCCTAGTAAACACCTATGAACCTAAATGGGATGAAGTAACAGCCAGTGAGATTGAAACAAAGTTAAGAAAAGCCACTAATTGGAAATCCCCAGGCTCAGATGCAGTACCTAACTTTTGGTGAAAAGTATTAACATCTTTGCAGGAATATTTGGCCATGAGTAAGAACTATTTATATGTGCACCCTGAACAGACACCAATCTGGCTAACAACAGGTAAAACAATGCTCCTACTTATGAGTGAACCTGCAAGCTACCCTAAAAATTATAGACCAATAACTTGACTTCTGACAACGTATAAACTATACATGGGAATTGATGCAGACAGAGTTTTAGTCATTTAGAATAAAACTCAATTATGGCAGTAGAGCAAAAGGGCAATAAAAGAAAGTCATATGGAACAGGGGATCATCTGTTGTCAAATAAAGTCATAGTTGAGAACTGTAAAAAGGGGAAGAATCTAAGTACGGCATGGATTGACTACAAAAAAGCATTTGATAGTATCCCACATTCATGGATAAAAAAGTACTTAAAGATGTATAAGGTACACCCTACACTGATCAACTACATTACAGTGACCAGGAAACAGTGGCGGACCACTTTGCAATTAAGCCATAATAAAGGAAAAATTATTATCCCAGGGATAAAAATTCAAAGTGGAATATTCCAGGGTGACTCTCTGTCACCACTGCTATTCTGCCTTGCCCTTAACCAATGGTTTTGTGAAGTATGTGTTTCATGGTTTGTGTTGGGGGGTGGAGGTTGCTTGGATGTCTGCTTTGGAGGTCTCTGTTGCTTTTGCAGATTTTCATTTAGTGCCTCCGAGTATGTTTTCATGTATTTATGTGTGTTTTTTTGCTGGTGCTTGTTTCATAGGTCTATGTGAGACTGGTGGTGTGATGCAAGTAATTCCCTTCTCCTCTTGCTTGCCTGGTCCAGTCTTGGGTTGAGAGAGCTTATCCTCCAGTTTGGCTGTATAATTGCATCTCTCGCATGTATTAGTGTTTGCTGGAAGGAGGAGAGGGTTGTCTGTGTATATGAGGCAATTGTAACATTGCCTCAAAATGCCCAGATTCACCAGTTGGACCAGAGAGTACACCTGAAACTGCCATTTGGACATGCCTGGATAGGTACAGTGAGCTGTTTTACTGATTGGCTGGTAAGGTCGAATAGAGAGCCTTGTCCTTCTCTACAGTATTGGGGGGGGGGTCTAGTGCTAAGGTTTATTAGTGCTTGCTATGAGTTTTGAGCAAGTGCCGGGATGAGAAGTGAATGGTTTGAGTTCTTAAGTTGAAAGTTTGTCTATTTCCAAGGGAAAATTGAAGAGTAGACTTTGTGAAGCCGGAAATAGTTATACCCTAGCTACCCGGTGTGCAAAACCATGCAAATGTGGGTTTTATAGCAGGGAAATGAAAGAGAGAGAAATTAGCCCAAAATGGCCAATAAACTACTAATTTCTGGGCTGAAACCACTCCTCCAGAGACAGATAGGCTGCTCAAAGCTCCCTCTCTCACAGTGAACAGAGAAACTTCTTTCTATCCAAGTAAGGTATGGGCAAACACAGAAACTTGTAACACAGCCCAGAATTCAGCACTAACCTGAAAACTGGACTATACTAGCTTAGAAAGGTGGGAAAACAAGTATATGTTTTTGTTTTTTTCAGAAAATAAAGAAAATACAATCAAAAAAACACTTTATATGCACAGAAATGGCTATCACTCTTAAGTGTGTAGCCTACAACAGTTAAACAGGTAATTTAAACACAAAAACAACTTTGTTAAAGTGCAGGCAGTAAAATAAGTAAAATATGTAGCTGAAACAAGCTTTTTAAATCACAGAAACTCTAGAAAATCTGCGTTTTAGGTGGAATTAGCTAAAGGCAGCAGGAAAATGCAGAAAAATTATACTTAATCACTCCAAAGTCTCTCTTTTTTATCTCTGTTGCTGTAGAACTCTGCAGGGCACCAGGCATGAGCTTGCTGAGCTGTATACTAGCGCAAAAACCTTGCAAATGTGGGTTTTATAGCAGGGGAAATGAAAGAGATAGAAATTAGCTCAAAATGGCCAATACACTACTAATTTCTGGGCTGAAACCACTCCTCCAGGGACAGATAGGCTGCTCAAAGCTCCCTCTCTCACAGTGAACAGAGAAACCTCCTTCTATCCAAGTAAGGTATGGGCAAACACAGAAACTTGTAACACAGCCCTGAATTCAGCACTAGCCTGAAAATTGGATTGTACTAGCTTAGAAAGGTGGGAAAACACACACATGTATGTGTATATATATATATATATATATATATATATATATATATATATATATATATATATATATATTTCTTTTTTTTTCAGAAAATAAAGCAGATACAATCAAAAACACTTTAAATGCACAGAAATGGATATCACACTTGAGTGTGTAGCCTACAACAGTTAAACAGGTAATTTAAACACAAAAAACGACTTTGTTAAAGTGCAGGCAGTAAAATAAGTACAATATGTAGTTGAAACAAGCTTTTTAAATCACAGAAACTCTAGAAAATCAGTGTTTTAGGTGGAATTAGCTAAAGGCAGCAAGAAAATGCAGACAAATGATACTTAATCACTCCAAAGTCTCTCTTTTGTCTCTCTGCTGCTGTAGAACTCTGCAGGATACCAGGCAGGAGCTTGCTGAGCTGTATACTAGTGCAAAAATGTTGCAAATGCGGGTTTTATAGCAGGGAAATGAGAGAGATACAAATTAGCCCAAAATGGCCAATAAATTACTAATTTCTGGGATGAAATCACTCCTCTAGGGACAGTTAGGCTGCTCAAAGCTCCGTGCCTCACAGTGAACAGAGAAACTTCCTTCTATCCAAGTAAGGTATGGGCAAACACAGAAACTTGTAACACAGCCCTAAATTCAGCACTAACCTAAAAAACCGAACTATACTAGCTTAGAAAGGCAGGTAAACAAGTTTTTTGGGGTTTTTTTTTAGTTTTTTTTTCAAAAAATAAAGCAGATATACTCAAACAAAAACTTTAAATGCACTGAAATGGCTATCACACATGAGTATGTAGCCTACAACAGTTAAACAGGTAATTTAAACACAAAAATGACTTTGTTAAAGTGCAGGCAGTAAAATAAGTACAATATGTAGCTGAAACAAGCTTTTTAAACCACAGAAACTGTATAAAATCAGCATTTTAGGTGGAATTAGCTAAAGGCAGCAAGAAAATGCAGAGAAATGATACTTAATCACTCCAAAGTCTCTCTGCTGCTGTAGAACTCTGCAGGGCACCAGGCAGGAGCTTGCTGAGCTGTATTACCACACCAATTATATCTTTCAGTTTCTGAGTCTTTGCCAATGGCTCTAAAAGCAAAGGAAAGGAGAAAAGGGAAAGAAGGCACCCCTATCTGGTTCCTTTTTTCAGACACAACTAATGAGACGGGAACCCTCCCACTTTAATTATTGCCTTTGATCCCTCATATATCCTCCAATTTAACTTATTATTATATCAGGGAATGCAAAAATATCCATTGCCTTACTCAAAATCCCAGTTTCCACTGTTGAATGCTTTCTCTGCATAAAGACCCATCAACAGCAGTGGTATTTTCATAAATTTTGCTTCCCTCTGGATCATCACTGTTCTAGTAATGTTGTAGGATCATAGGAAGTTAGTAGGCCATTGGCCCTGAGGTACTTACAAGCCTAGCCAAGAATTTAGCCCATGTTCCTACAAGTCAGCACTCAGATGTCCCTGTCCAGCTGGGACACAGGTGGACTCCCAGGGGTGTATTTTCTGTTCCCCATCCAGTTATCCAGGTTGCGCTAAAAAAGGGTTAATGTACTTTTTGACATGGAGAGGGAGTCTATTCCACAGAAGGGGGAGTCTCTGGGACACAGATATGTCCTGCCAATAAGTCCTATTGATGTCACATACCAGGTTGAGGTCGCATGTGCAGGTTACTCGAGTGGAGCTTAACTTGTCAAATGTTTGCCTCCCCCCCCTCAAAACACACTTGCCAAACTTTAAGCTGTTATTGACATAAATACTTTATAATTGTGGTTTAAAATTGAAATGGGTCTGATGGGGCTTTACCGTCTTTAGGTATTACAGCCACCACAGCTTTCTGCCAGGATGTTGGTGCTTCCTCTCCTTTTAAAATATTGTTAAACAAAACCTTCCAGATCTTTATTACTTTCTTCCCTCTTAGCTTCCAAATTTCCATTTTATCTCACCTTCTAGCCTAACTGTTTATTGTTGAGCTTCATCTGTCTCTAACCTTGGTATACTTAAGTCTGACATTAATATTTTCATTTCTATTCTTTCTTTATTTCCACATTTCTCTGCTTTATACAAATTTTCATAACATTTCCAAAATAATTCTAATACCTCTACAGGATCTCTGGTTATTTTTCCTGTTATAAGTTCCCTAAATTTGGCAACAACCCTTTCTATTTTCTGTTGCCTAAGTTGTTGTACTAAAAGCTTTTGAGCTCTGGGTTTATTATCAATAAACATGTGCTTAACAGCAATCTTTCTAAATTCATACATTTTATCCAGATATACATCTTGTTCTTTGAGATTCATCTTATTCCGCAGTACGTTAACCTTTTTCCTCTCCTCTAAATATTTCCTCTTAGTTCTAATCCATCTCTTTTTCTTTTATTTCTACCCTATTTTTAAATTCCACTTTCATTTTATCCCACTCACTGACTAACTTCTGAATAAATGTTTATCTCCCCTAATAACTCTTGAGTAATTTACACTGCAAATTCCTTAAATTCCTCCCTTTTTAACAGGTAGGTAGAAAACACCAGTGTCTCATTTTTATCTTCATTACCCTGCATTTTATCTTAGTTTTTTTATTGGCTCATGATCTGAAATAGTTATTGGATGTGTGTCAAAGCTTTCAATTAAATGCACATGTTCTTGTGAAATATAATTTGTCTGGCCTAGCCCAGTTACTGTACCTCTGGGAGTAATATGTAAATTATCTCCCAAGTTCCTACTGTTGAATTCAGGTCTTCCACATCCAATATTTTCATAAATTTCTTCAGATATCTACCCTCTTTTGTTATATTTCCATTCTAGGTTCCCCAGCTACATTGTCACTGTTGAAAATCAAGTTCTAATCCTCATCTATAAGTAATATTCCAAAAGCTGTTTATTTCTCTCAAAATGTATTAACCTCCACAATAACAGTTTTAGGTGGAATACAACTACATGCCAGCATAATCCTCCTTCCTCACTAGCAGCCCCTTTCTACTACAAATCTACCATTATCTTTTTTTTCCCTCTTGAATCACTATTGGCGGTCCTCTAACAATTAATATAAGTACTCCACATTTCCTTTTTTCCTGATATTCTGCTAAATATACATTCATGAAATCCTTTCTTTACCAAATTCATTGGCTATTTTTTTTCCAAATGTGTCTCAAGCAGCATTGCTATTTGCACTATGCATTTCTTAATATAATGCAATACTCTTTCCCTTTTGTCTATACCTGAAAAGCCTTAAAGTTCCAAAATAATATGGATAGCATATCCATTCTGATAAGAAATTATCTATTATATATGACAGCTTTTTTAAAATGTTTTATTTCCAACTTTTGTGTTACTTGCACTCACTAATGTTTGGCAGGTTAATATTTTGTACAGTTATTTCTTGTCACCTTCATTTAAACCTATGTCACATTTTACAAGATTTTTTGTTTTAATGAAAACACTCAGTCAAATAAACAAATACACCCCCAAAATGCCCCCATAACCCTTTAATGCAAAACAAACACACAAAACTATGTACATCTTCAAATAATGAAGTTTAACCCTTCTGATAGGAATAATTGTCCCAAATTGACAGTTGTGCTAACAGGCATAACCTAACATAAAGTTAAGGTTATCCATGCTAAAGCACATGTTACAGCCTGTGCTCCTATTTAAATGAATTCCTGAATGTCCAGACTTTTTGCCTTTTTTATCTGTTCCTCATAAAATTTGTGGTTTGCTGGCATATCATTGGGGGTTGAAGTTACTAAATAATGAGTTACATTTGAGTTTCTGTAACAAACAATTGCAAAAAGCACCAAGTTGAAAACAGCAAATGAGTGAAGAAAACCGGGATCCAAACATTTGCACAAAAGTTTAATAAAAGTAGCCTTCCAAGGAGAATACCAAATGCTCAAATTGTTTAATTGATTTTAGTATTTAAACTTGAGGATTAGATTCTATTTTGTATTCTCCTTGGATCCTGATTTTCTTCAGTCATTTGCTACATTTGAGTTTTAGATTTTTCATAGCTCTTGAATTATCAGGGACAGATCTCAGCAGAATTAGGGACAAATCCAGAAGTAATCAGGGGCAATCGGGGACACTTTAAAAATAATAGCACTATTAACTTGAGATATTGACAGAATATGAGAATTTGAGTTAATATACATTTTCTGAAGGAAAAAAAGTCTATATATTGCCATTGTTTATTAAGTGTAATTCACCACCTTTTCTCCAAAAGTCACCAGTTTTAAGAGGGATTAAGGGTGGCAGACCTATAATTTGTGTCAAAATTATGGGTATCTGTGAGAATAAGGGACAGGTGGGAGATATGGACTTCATATCTTTCAGAAAACACGTTAATACAAATCCTGTTATTATAGCAACTTTCTAATTTTATAAGAGCAATATTTAAAATCTGTCCTTATTTTTGAGCCTTTGTCCTCTCCCACATTATTATAGTTTTTATCTAGATTTGTTGAGGTAAGAGGTTGAGAGGTATGCATACTCTTAATGACTTGCATCCACTTCTTGATCAATCAGTCTCTATCTCTGTCTCATACAGACCCACACACACACACATGCACACCCACTTTCACTTTCATGCATGCTGGCACTCACACATGCAGACAAAAACATAAGCAGGCTCATACATACACACACACACACACACACACTTTTTCTGTTTTGTAATTATCCATTTGTTTTAATTTCACACTCCTGAAACAGCAAAAGCACTGCTTAGTGAGCATAAAATAATGACTTGCTCGATCTCACTTTCATACATTCATGCACTCACACACGTAGACAGAAACGCACACTTTTCTTTTTTTTTTTTTTGTTTGTTTTAATTTTACACTTGTTAAGCAGCAAAAATGCTGCTTAGTGAGTGTAAAATAATGGCAGCTATTACCTCCTTACAGTCCAAGCTCCATGGCAACTTAATATGCTACTGTGAAGCAGCAGACTAATTTTTCAGTGAGTATTACCTCTATGTTAACACCCTGCTGATGAAAGTTCAATCTCCTGACAGAGTGACAATGTTTGGGTTGTCCATTCTCTAAAGCATATTAACTTAAACATGCTTTTTATACAACCTGGACTACATTCTGCACAGATCTGTTTGATTATTTAAGTGCAATTTATATCATGAAGTGCTTTATACAAGTACTGTTAAAAACAAAAATTGTTTTCTTACAGTTACCTTTTTCTTTTTAGTGTCCTTCCAAATATTAATGACATGAAGTGTGATATATGCTTTAAAGTCCACAAACAAGTTTAACAAAGTTAACAAAAGCCCAATCTTTCTCAGACAATGCTTTATAGTCTCACATTTATTCATTATTTTCAGTGTTACTGGTCTTCTTCACTCTCATCTCCATCTCCCAACCCGAGACTCTGGTTCAAGTCTAAATTACTCCCAATTATTCTAGTCAGCTCCTTTGCTTTTTTATCTATCTCTCACACATTATCCATTGGAACACTGGAAAAATTTTCACTGGCAAAGTCTCTCTATGAGTTTTATAATCAGTAGAATGAGAAGCAGAGTCTTCTTCTGTTTGATGGCTAACTTTTTGTTGGACAGACGTTTTATTTCCTTTTTAGATTAGCTGCATAAAAAATGGGTACAGCAGCTTGAATCTCATACCTGCCTCTCGACATTTCCTGATTGCTGTGAAAAAATTGCTTCTTTATTCACTGTACACCAGGTAGTAATCATTTTCTACAAACTGCCTGCAATTTTTAATACTTTGCCCTTCTGCCACAATTTTGTCAGGATCAGCCTTTTCTGCTGTTTTCTTATGGCCAGGTTTAGAGCATGCACACAATGATGTGCCCTTTCAATTAACAATTCCTGTTGTGGAATACCAGTCCAGTTACTTATTTGTGCTTTCATAAAATTAATACAGTCTGTTCTTTCCAGTTTCTCTGTAAAGCAGAAAATTTCATGTTTTCTCTGTCTGTAACTCTACTATTTTTTGAAATAGCTCTTCTTAAGCAATTTTATTCTCAGTGAGCATTTTCTTCATTTTGATCTTTAATTTTTGCAGTTTTATCAGTTCATCTGAATAGCTGTTTAAAGCTTCTTCCATTTTTTCTAGACTTTTGCTGTTTGAGTTGATATATTCCTTCAGTGTTTCATTAATTTTAATCAGCTCTGAACACATTCAATTTATTTTTTCCTCTAAATTACAGGAAGCCATCTGTTGTATGCGAGATGGAGCTTGAACTGCTTTTTGCTGGACAGCTGCAGGATTCTTCCCAGTTAATGTTTTCTCTTCACTTTTCTGGCTGATGTTCTTTCAGACTAAGATTCTTTTTTGCTGGCATCCAGGCAGTATGCTTATTAGCAAGTAACTGGAATTTACTAAAACTGACAGAATTACAAGCTCTTATATGTCAGTTTCTTTTTTCACACTGGGAGAGTTGAGATTAAGCTGTTTATCAGTCTGTAGCCATCTTCACATCTTGAATATTGTTGAAAGAAAATCACATTTTTAATGTTAGTTTTTTTAACCCACAACATGCGCACACACACACACATATATATATATATATATATATATATATATATATATGTGTGTGTGTGTGTGTGTGTGTGTTTTATATATATATATATATATATATATATATATATAGATAAAGATATAGATATACACACATATGTGTGTGTATATTTAAGGCTGAGTTGGCCTAGTGGTGTAGAAGGTCCTGGGTTCAATACTTGGCAGGGGTGTCTTTGGACGGTGCAGTGGTGCAGCTGTAGCATTGTCGCCTCACAGCAAGAGGTTCTCTGGTTCGATTCTTGGCTGGAGTGCCTTCTATGCAGAGTCTGCATGTCTTCCCTGAATTTGCATGGGTTTTCTCTGGGTGCTCTGATTTCCTACCACATGACAAAGACATGCGTCTAGAGCGTTTCTCACTGGGCCTCTGCTGAAAATTGGCTTTGTTCCAAGTTGGACTTTCCCGGTAAACAAATGTTAAATAAATAAAAATAAATAAATATATATAAAGATCACTTTTACACAGAAACACATGCATGAACATTACATATTTATGCATTTGACACATTTCCTTTATTTTATTTTGAAAAGAAATAAAGTTACACATTTGGTTGCACCTGTTTTGCAAAATTTGCACCTAGTCACTTTACAAAGACCATTCTGATCTGAATTCTGCCCTAACTTCAAATGTCAGTATCTCTCAATTACTTCAAGATATACTTACGAACCTTTCAGTACAAGATCCCTTGATAATCCTACTTTCATTTTGCTTTTCATAGGTTAATAGTTTTTAGGGAAAGTCGACAACAAAATCTCAAATATATGCATGTATGTCAGAGAATGTAAAATATCTGCATTTTGCTATAACATATACAATAACAAATATTATAGGTTCATAGGATGATACTAAGCTATTGGCCCAGAGGCCGTTATAAGCCTAGCCAAGAATTTTGCCCATATTCCCTTAAAGTCAGCACCTGTTTCTCTTGTCCATCAGGGACACAGGTGGGATCCCAGGGGTGTATTTTTTGTTTCATGTCCAGTCATCCAGGTTCCTCTTAAAGAGGGTTAGAGAGGTACTCTGCTTGACATGGAGAGGGAGTCTCTTCCACGGATGGTGGAGTGTTTGGGACTCAAATTTATCCTGCCAACAAGTTCTATTAATGTCACAGACCAGGTTAAAGCCTTGTGTGCAGGTTGCGCGAGTAGACTTTGTCTTATGGATATGCAGCAACTCCATCAAGGCTGGGTCTGAAATGGCCTTGTATGCCAGACACAGGTCACATCTGAGCAGTCTGTATGAGACTGAGTAGAGGGACAGGGCTTTTAGCCTATCTGTATAGGATAGGTATTTTTGAGTCCCTGGATTTTCCTGGTCAGGAATCTCTGTGGTCTCTCCAACTGCTGCATGTGCATGGCAAGGTACATACTGAAGAGCGCATTGTACTTGATGATGGGCCTGATAAGGGAGGAGTACAGGGATGTTATGCCCTCCTTGTTCTTGGATGAAATACCCTTACTTATGAGGTGGGCCATGTAGAAAGCCTTCCATACAATGGAGGCAACGTGATGGTCAAAGTCAGGTTGCTATCAACCTGGGTGCCCATGTCTCTCACGACTGATTGCATGCTTAGTACATTGTTATTATTGTGATAATTAGTGAGGATGACATTTTCCCCAAAGGGGATAATGATGCACTTCTTGGCATTCAGTTTGAGGCCATGCTTCTGGCACCTGTCATTAATTTAGGTAAGGCCCTCTTGGAGGATGTTCACATCACTAGGGGAATTTAAGACGGCACCAAGCTTGCAGCCATCTGCAAACCTGATCAGCCACAGACTACTGGTTTTGTCTTGCACCTCAGAAAAGTATATCCCAAACAGTAGAGCCCCCAAGACCGATCCTTGGGTACACCACTCATTACAGGTCTACTACTAGTGGTGGCTTCCCCTACTTTGGCTGAGTGGGTTCTATCAGTGAGCCAGTTAGCTACCCATCTGGTAACATACAGGTTGATGCCTAGCTGGGAGAGTTTATCTATTATGCCCAAGTGGAGAATAGTGTCAAAGGCTTTGGCTAGGTGAAGGCAGGCAGTGTGCACCATCTTCCCCTTGTCCATGGCATTGGTGACTGTTTTGAAGAAGTTGACCACATTTAACAGGCATGATATCCCTTTGACAAAACCAGACTATGTGGGGGTCAAGCGTTTGGAGGTTGCCAATGTCCTTGTTTATAAGGTCCATGATAATGCGTTCCATGGCTTTGCAGATCAGGCTAGTTAGGCTAATGGGCCTATAATTGCCTGGGTCAGTGGACGCTCCACCTTTGTGTAGAGGGATGACAGTGGCTGTCCTCCATTCATCTGGGATGAAACCGGTGCTCAGGCTTTGGTTGAATAGGGTGTCTAATGGAGCTGAGAGCTCATGCCTGTGTTCATGTACGATACAGCAAAGGATGTTATTTTATTACTTCTCCCTACTTTTATTTCTGGCTTGTATTTCATAAAAACACACCAGTAATACAATTCTTTTAAATGCTGGATTTGACAGCTTTCAAAAATGCAAAATGTACTTTTTTGTGAAATGAATTGCAAAATAGAGTATAAGACTACTAGTGGTATGTAGCAATAAAAGACCATTTCTGTAGAACCATATAAAATATTACAGCAAAATTGTCAGTCTAATGTATCATGTCTCTCTGCTTCAAAATGCACTTTGGCAGTGATTCTAGATGTAAAAACACATAGTGAACCTTATTGTCTTGTAATACAGTTTACACAAATTTAAATTAGGAAGGGGTTCATAAGTCCAGTGACAAAAAAAAAACTTCTGCATTAAGGAGAAATAAATTGGGCTTTTATGTGTGATGTAATGAAAGCATGGTAAAGAAGTATTGAAGTCAGTATTGCACTTGGGGCACTTAGCGGAAGTTCAGCACAGCACCCACAATGAAAACAGAGTATAGTGTAAAATGTCAGACTGTGGTTGTGCAAGCATATAAACTAATGCCACTGGCAACTCTCTTTGAAAGGCTATATCTTTGTTTCTCCTTTGAGATTTCAGAAAAATACACTTCAAATAAAGTTTCACCAGACTAGAAAATAGTTTAGCACTTTCATCGCTGTTTAATCAAAAGACTTGTAAAACTAAATATATTCAAACTGTCACAGTTTTATTGCATTAAATCTTTAAATTCACTTAATACTTATAGTGTCCCTACAAAATGCATTTGGTCTATTACAAAAAAAAAAAAGAAAAAGAAAACTTCTAAAAATTGGTACAATTCTTTGAAAGTTTTCATAGTGCATTTTTAGCTCATTTTTTTCTGGTGGCTAGAACATGCTCATAGATTTTCTGTGATCATTTTCTCCATGTTTTATGTACATAGTATGCTCTGAATGGAGAGATGATAATTCAGCAAGCAAGGGGTAGTATTACTGAAATGGAGTTCATCCTCAAGTCTTGGTGAGTACCTTCACAAGGTGTACCATTTTCACAAAATCTCACCAAGATGACACTGATATATAGACTGTATTTATATAGCATATATCATGGACAGAAGTAGGTTAAAATTTAAAAAAGATAGCTGGGTTCACAAGAGCTAAGACAGAAAAGTGCTCAATCCTGGTAGGCACACTGGTGCCAGGACTGGAAAAGATGACAGTGTAGAATCCTCAAAATACAGAAACATTCCTACAATGGGGCCAGGCCAGGCCCAGGGGGAGGATCCCCCCCGTTATAGAGGGAAGTAGTAGTCCACAAAAATCACAAAAACTGATAGTCCAAAGAAGAGCCATAATGATGATAAAGTGGACTATCGTGGATAAGAAATAAATTATGTATTGTTACTGTTATGCCAAAATCCAGAATTTCCAGACACAAGATATACAAAATGATTAAGAGACAAATTAGAGGAAAGAAAAATACTTTCACAAGAAAAACTGTCAGAATCTTCAAATAAAAATTTGTATTCATTAACACAACAGACTTGTATCTGTTTGGAAAATGAAGCACTGAGGCAGTGTGAAAATATAAACAACAAAACCTAGAGATGTTTGAAAAATATAAGAAAGAAATATGGACATGGAAAAGAAAGAGAGATTTGATATGGTGCAATATTTATACAAAGGAGAAAGCCAAATTAATCAATATATAGAAGGCTGCCCCAAAGATATTCAAAGAGAAATACAGTCAAAGGCATCCAGATTTGGAAAATTTCACAATAAAAACATAATATCACAAAGAGGGAATGTAGAAAAGAAAATTAGTAAAGTAGAAGTTAAAAAAAATAGACATTGAAGTTATGAAGTGCCTGTGAAGTGAAAGGTTTGGAGTAGAAGGTCTAACACTTGTTACATCACAGCATGGTGGAGCATGTCCCCAAAGTAAGGAGAAGCAGAAAGATCAGGAGACATCTGAAGAAAAAATATGGACATGGTTAAGAAAAAGAGATTTAATATGGTATAATATTTATACAAAGGAGAAAGCAAAACTAACCAATATAAAAAGAGCAGCACCAAAGATATTTGAAGAAAGATACAGGCAAAGGAATCCAATCATGGGAAAACTTTACAATACAAAAAATAAGAAGACAGAGGAAACATAGAAAAGGAGATTAGTAATGGAGAAGTTAAAGAAATAGAAACTGAGGTTATGGAGTACCTGTGAAGTGAAGGATTCAGTGTAGAAAATCTAATTCAGAAAGCACCGCAACAAGATAGAGCAATGGAAAGCAGTGGAATGGGAAGCAATTGGTCAGGTGCCATATGAAGACATTTTGGAGCCTTCCACAGGAAACCAGTATAAATGTTCATATGAAACTGGACAGCAATGGAAGGAACAGTAAACTGTGGAAAATCTGACACAGTCAATGTTGAGGAGTGACAGGCCAGTTAGTTCCCATATGACAGAGCAATGGATGGCACAGGATGAAATTGAAGAGAATGAGCCACAGGAAGATGTTATAGAACTTTCTATAGAATGCACACAGGAAATGGAGAAAACAAAATGTGCCCTCAGTTTAGAAGAAAATGAGCTAAGAGAAGAGTTGCTTGATTTAATAGAGATAGATAGACATATTATAATCAATGAAAGAAATAGACTGCAGAAGGTCAATAAAACCCAAAATGTCAGAAGTTTGATAAAACAAATGAATACAGTAATTAGGACTGCCCATAGAGATCCATGCGGTATAACAGAAGTAAACAAGATATATTACTGTGCAGCTAAATTATTAACTGACAAAGATCTACCACAAAAACACAGGGTAGTAAGAGAAAGGAAGGGAAAAACTGAATACCATCATGGAAGTATTGAATCGAGAAAACTATAAAGCAATTAAGACAAAAAGTGTTACTGTTAGAAAAATATAGAAGAGAGAATAGATCAAAAATACTAAGAAAGATAGTCATAATAAACGCAGTGAGCAGTACTAGAACAGACCAGGCTCTATCATGCACTATCACAAATAACAAACTAAAAATCTCAGCACAGGTGGAAAAAACTGAGAAGATACACAGATAAATATAAAGGAAAAGTACAAAATAAGCACTTTATTGATGACCCAAAGACGTTTTACAGAGAATTGGGAAACAAAGTAAAAGGAATTGAACGATCATCAAAAAAGAAGAAATAGACACATTTTGGAGAAGTATCTATGAAGATCATGTGGAACATAAAGATGCTAAATGGAGAGAAGAAGTAAAAGAAAGAATAAGAAGTTAAAAGGTAGCGGTAACCTGTAAATGGTTCATCTCCCAGGCCCATGTTTACACTTGTAAAGGGTATCAAAACTTGCCAGAGATTTGGGATGCATAAAACTTAGTAAGGAATACTGTAAAAGACTTAAATTAATCCTGAAAACAGTGTTGACATCTAAGAACAAAATCCGAGCTATAAACCAATTTGTTCTTCCTGTCCTAACTTACTGTTTTGGAGTAATTGACTGGCCCCAAAATATGTTGGAGAGATTAGATAAGAAAACAAGAAGGATGCTTCATGCTTACCAAATGATTTATAAAAATCATTGCATACCAAGATTATATATTCCCTGTTCCGAAGGAGGGAAGGGCATCCTTGAAATTGATTACATGTATAGATCTGCAGTCGTGAGACTGCACACATATCTGTTGACCTCACAAGACCCAAACGTTATGAAACTTTTGAAACATGAGGAGAATAAATCTAAAATGACTTCTCTGCTTAGTCTAGCACAAGCATATTGGCGTCAAGCAGGAATGGAAATCAAACCAGAAGTAGATAAAAATCAAGCAGCAACTGAATGTGCCAAAAATCAAAAGAAAGAATATAAGATGAAGGACCAGATGAGAAGGCAAGAAATGTTGGAAATGTATAAATATAGATGCAAGTAGAGAAAACTTCTGGAAGAACCTCATGTTGATCAGAAACAAATGCAGGAATGGTTGAGGACAGGTGAATTCAAACCAAGAGATGAAAGCTTAATATTGGTGGTCCAAGATAGTGGGCTACATACATGCTGGTTTACAAAGTCCATTGAACATGTGGGAGAAACAGACAAATGTAGGTTTTGTAAAACTTAATTGGAAACCGTCACACATCTCGTTGCTGGTTGTGGCATACTAATGGGAGAAGGACTGTATACTGAGAGGCATAATAATGTGGCAAGACTGTTGCACTGGGAATTGTGCAAACATTATGGTACTGAAGTGTTTGAAAAACACTGGAAACGTAAGCCACAAAGCATCATAGAAAATGATGAAGTTTACATTACATGGGATCACCCATTACCAACAGTTCAAAAGATAGATGCTAGAAAACTAGATATAGTAGTACATGAAAAGAAGACAAAAGTAGCATTGATCATTGAAATTTCCACACCCAGTGACTATATTATCTTGCTTAGAGAGAGACACAAAGTCATAAAATATCAGGATTAGTAGGCAGAAACGAGAGCAATGTGGAAGAAAGATACCCAGACAGTTCCAATAGTAATAGTAGGAGCAATGGGTCTTATAAAAAATAATCTACAATCATATTTGTATATGTTACTAATACATATAATCCCATACAAATTGCAGAAGGGTACATTACTGGGCACATTGTGGATGCTGTGAAGAGCACTTTTGGCTGACATCAAAGACTGAAACAATACTAATTTCATGAACTTTAATCATACTTTGACTTAGGAATGGGGCCCATTCCCATCATGTTATTAGAAACCCAAAAGATTTGGAGAAATTAAAAAAGTCACAATTGGCAAGATATGCAACTCCATTACTGTTGCAGTACAATGGGAATTAACTGAAACAGTTTTACCTTCAGAAATACAGGAACATCCAGGTGTACTGAAAGTGTCCCCCATATTATTTACTTCCTTGTAATCTATCTTGGTGGTCTTTGAAGCTGTCCCTAGTCTAAAAACAGGATTATATTTTTACAACATCTGCATAAATGCTGTTTGGCTAATCTTTCCACTCTTCAAGGACCCATATGTTCCTGTGTTCATCCCTGTAATTGTTTGTGGCTCTCTGATTTCCTGGTTCCTGTTGGAAGTTATGATCACTTAATAAAAATGATTATTTTGACTGTGTTGACTTTATAAGCTTTTTGCTGCCTGGAAGCTCATAAGCATGTCCTTCTTTATAATCCAGCAGGTTTCTATGTAGTTATTTTTTTCTTTTATATAATTTATTCTAATGATTCCAAACTAACAAAAGGATCGATATAATGGGTACAGTTAATGTAGAAAAAATGATGTCTCACAGTCTGTTTATTCAAACATTGCACGTCTCTGCTTAACACTGCAGTTTGTTTCTCATTGTGATTTACTACCATATCAAATTGTTGCAGCCTACTTTTTCAAAAAAGTCATGGTTTCTTGGAAAATATGCAAATATTTTATAATACCATGTTATAACTTTGATGTTCATTAACCTTTATATACTCTTCCTTCTGTTATATATATTTTAATAAAGATATTGTTTCATTGTAATTTATGTACCTTCTTTAACTTTATATTATCATCATTTAGTAAGTTTCTGATGTCTTATTTTTGGGTTTTCAGTTTTGGACCATTGGGTACAGTCGAAATTAATATCTGGCAACTGCAAGTTTTTTAATGTCTCTGGTAATTGTTTTTCTTACTGGGTTGAATACCGTTAGATGTATTGTTGGAAAGTTCAGCACTGGCAATGTTTAAATAGGGAGGGTGGGGCTTTAATGAAATTTATTCTGATGAAGTCAGACAACACTTGTTTGATGAAAGCACTTAACTTTTTGTTTGCATTATATTTTTTATTGTTTTTTACATTTCCAAGTTTGCTTCTTCCACAATACACCATCCTTTATTATAATAAGTTTCACGTTGGTAATGTTTACACTGCAGTTTGGAACTCCTGTTTTTCTTTGAGTGCCCTGTCTAAGATATTTGTCATTGATATTTTTCAAGAAAGCACAAAGTGGTGTTAAAGTTTGGTCAAAATGACACTCATCGTTTGTTGAATTTATGTCATTTGATTACATATGCTGATTCCATTAGAAGACCTTCCAAAAATGAAAGAAAAACACCATGGTACAATGCTGAAGTGATATAAACACAGTTTATAAGCAAAGAAATTCTAAGTAAGGACTCACCAGACTAGACAATAATTTAGTGCTTTCATATCTGTTCAAACAAAAAACTTCTTCAGAATAACAAGTGTTATTACAAAATGATTTAAAATGACATACACCCACGTCTTGTATTCTAAAGCTAACCAATTACATTTAAACTCTCACAGTTTTGCTGGCCTCATTTTCAAAATGTAGTGTGTATATATATATATACATATATATATATATATATATATATATATATATATATATATAGTATCCTGAGGCCAGGAAACAGGTTATCCCCTAATTTGAACTGCTAACTTACTTCTTTGATTTTTATCAAGTAATTTACATCTCCTTGTACAATTACAAAATCCATTTGGTCTAACACAAAAAAAAAAAAAAAAAAAACCTTCTTAAAATTGACACAGTTCTCAGAATGTTTATTTATTTATTTATTATTTATTGACATTTGTTAACCGGGTTAGTCCAACTGGGTTATTGTCCCATTTTCAGTGGAGACCCGAGGAGAAAAGCTCCAGCAAATACAATATATGATCACAGAACAAGAAAAAAAGAAGTATTACAAACAATAATAGCAAACAATAGAAATAAACATCTACATGTGTAGAAATAAACAACCACATTTTTTGTTTCTTTGAAAAAAATTAATTCTTAGTTGCTGAACAGATGGGGAAAGTCAAGAGTGTTAGTAGGATGTAATGAGAGAGATATGAGTGTGGGAGGAGGGGAGAGCTAAGTAGGGTCATAGCAGGGACAGGTTCTGGAATTGAGTAAATGTGTCTTCAGTTCTTTTTTAAATAGTGGAGTATGAGAGAGAGAGCATATATCAAGGGGAAGTTTATTCCAAGCTTGGGCCATGGAATGCTTGTAGAGTTGCTTACCAACAGACTTGTTAGGGTGGTAGACATCAAGCAATTGCTGATTTGAGGTGCGGAGAGATCGAGAAGGGGTATAGATGGAAACAAGGAGAAATAGGGAAGGACAGCATGAGGGTTTAAACAGCATAGAGTGCAGCATGTGAAATTGGTAGAGATGAAGTAACTGTGGGAGTCCCAGCCATTGTAGAGACTTTAAGGCAATACAATGGTGTGTGTTGTTTGAGCAGTTAGTAATGAATCTAGCTATTTTGTGGTAGGTTTGTTGAAGTTTGTTCAGGGTAGTAGTTTGAATATTTGTGAGAACTGGGGCAGCATAGAGGAGAGAGGGGAGTAGAAGTGCTTGTCCAAGGGTGAGTCTAGCCTCAGTAGTGAGGTATTTTCTGTTCCAATATAGGAGACCATGTTTTTGATGGGTTTTCTTTATGCAATGCTGTATATGCTGATTGGATTTTAGTTCATCGTCAATGATAACCCCTAAGAGTTTAGTGTGGGTGTCAGGATGGATGGCTGTATTATTACAAGATTTAATGACAAAGGAATATCTATGTTGAGCAAGAGAACGGGAGAGGAAGAGCAAGAGTTTGTTTTTTTGTGGGATTTAGGATTAGTAAGTTTTTTTGAAAGCCATTGTTCCGTGGAGATTAGAGCTTTTTTGGTTAGAGTGTGTAGGTCAGAGATGTTGTCGGCTATAGAAATAATAGTGGAGTTATCAGCGTATTGAATGAGAGATGAATTATTGCAAGAGGTGAAGAGGTCATTAGTGAAGGTATTGAATAAAAGGGGGCCTAAAATGGAAACTTGTGGAACCCCAGTAGAGATAGGCAGGAAAGGAGAATATGAAGAGAGACATTTGACAGATTGTTGGTGTCCAGGTAGATAGATAGTGAACCAGCTGAGAGTGGAGGAGGATAGGTGAAAGTTTGCAAGTTTAGATAGAAGTAAAGGATGGGATGCAGTATCAAAAGCTTTGGAGAGGTCTAGAAAGAGACAGGAAGTAGGTTTATTATTGTCCAGGGATTCTGCAATGGTGTGGGTGAAGGAGAGTAGAGCAGTAGTAGTGCTATGATAGGGGCAGAAGCCATGTTGAGTAGGGTTGAGTAAGTTGTGATAGAGAAGGTGGTTTAGAAGCTGAGTATGGATACATTTTTCTAGGATCTTAGATAGGGGTGATAGAATGGCAATAGGTCGATAGTTGGTAGGATCAGTAGAATTGCCTCCCTTATGGAGAGCGGTGGTGTAGAAAGATTTCCAAAGAGTAGGAACAGTAGATTCTAGCATGGATCTATTAATTAATATAGTCACAGGGTAGGCAATAGAGTCAGCTGCAAGTTTGAGGAAGGTGGGAAGTAATTTATCAGTAGAGAGAGAGCAGGGTTTGAATTTGAGCAGTAGAAATTTGATGCAAGAAGTGGAAAGTGGCTGGAAGGAGAAAAACGTGTTATTGGGGCTGGGTGTTGGATCAGGTAAGGAGTAGGAGTTAGTTTGAGAGGGTAGGAGGTGCTGGATGGAGGAGATGAAGTGGGAATTTAGTTGGGCAGCTGTTTCCTCCGGAGTTGAGTTTGCGTGGGGGGAAGGGTTAGAGGGAGAGCCTGGGTAAAGGATGCTATTTAGTGTAGACCAGAATTTACGGGTGTTATATCTATGTTTATGCTGGCCTGAGCTATAAAATGATTTTTTTGTCGTTAATTGTCTGTTTTTTGGCAAGATTACGTAGTTGTCTGTATTTGAGAAGATGAGGTGTTTGTTTAGTTTTGATTCAGGCTTTCCAGGCACTGTCTCTTTGTTTCATGATGGTCTTAGTTTGTTTTGAAAGCCAGGGGACATGATTAGATTTCACTATGATCATTCTAGAGGGAGCAAGGGAGTCCAGGGTATTTAGGAAGATGCTATTAAAAGTGTAAATGGCATCATTCAGGGGAAGTTGTTTAAGGATGGACCAGTCAATGTTTTGCAATAGTGAGTTAAATTGAGAAGAGTTAAATGAGGATAGTTTCCGACAATCTCTAAAGAGGTGGGGTTTAGGAGTGCGAAGTTCATATCTTAGGATAGAGGTAGGGCGATGGTCACTGAGGGAGTCTGGTAGGGTTTTGGGCTGGTGGTAATGTTGAGGGGAGTTAGTAAGAATCCAGTCTATAGTAGAGCTGGACGTAGAGTTTTTGTGGAAACGAGTGGGGGCAGAAATTAGTTGGTGGAAACCATGAAGGTGAATACTGAGTGAGGGAGAGTCAGTAGAAAGTTTAGACCAGTCTATATTGACATCCCCAAGGATGAGTGTTTCATAAGGTATATTGAGCTAGAACCAGGATAGTATGTTTTCGAGAATGGGTATATTGTTGCCAGGAGGAATATAGATGGAAGCTACAGAAAGTTTTTTTGTGAGGATTTAGATGGAGGTTAAGAATGAGGAGTTCAAGCAGGATGGAAGCTAGGAATAGGTGTGGGGTAAGGTGAAAGGTTAAGGCTGTTAGAGTAGAGGATGGCTACACCACCTCCTTTCTTTGACGTTCTATCAGAGCGGTAGATGTTGTAACCAGGGGGGAGTATTTCACTGTTTGAGATATGAGGCTTGAGCCATGTTTCTGATAGGGATAGGATATGAGGGGTGTTGTAAGCTATCCAAGAGTGTAGATCAGTAATTTTATTTGCTAGGCTTTGAATGTTTAGTGAATAAAAGGTTAGGTGTTTGTGAGGTTTTGGGTATTGGGACTGCGGTTGTATATCTGATTGGTTGTTGGAAGAGGGTTGAGAGCAGGAGGTAGTTAAGGTGGATGAGGGGGGGGAGGTGCAAGGTGAAGAGGGGCCAGGTTTGGGATGGAGGTCTCCAGAGGAGAGTAAATGTTTATAGAGAAAAGTGCCTGATGTAAAAAGTAGATAGTATTTGGGAGGTCTGTATTTAATCCTATTGGATGGTTTGAGAATTTAAAGTATGTGTCTTTTGTACAGAGTTATGGTGGTAGAGTTAAATAGGTCTGAAGAGATGAAAAAGAAAGTGAAGTTGGAAAGTTGTAGTGCGAGGTAGGGGAACAAAAGAATGGATCTGAGACGTAAGAGTGATAGGAGGTAGTAATAGAGTGTATAGTGAGTAATGTTGCAGATATAAGTAGATGCAGCATGATGAGAGGTTTGGTTAAGGAGGGAAGGGGGTAATTGTAAGAAATAATATAAAGTAGGTGAGTATGCTAAGTTTGATTGGGTGTTGGATTGTGGGAGTGGTAATAGGGCGTGGATTTGTAGTAGATGGCTGGGCAGGAAAGGGAAGGGAAGAATAGGTGGTTATGTTAAGTGTGATTGCTGTTGGATTGTGGGAGTGGTGCTAGACAGGAAGTGAATTTGTAGTGGATGGCTGGGCAGGAAGGGGAGGGATGGTTAAGTATAAAAGAAAGTGTACAGGGGTGGGTGGGAATGGGGGTAGGGTAGGGGAGCAAACGGAGCAGGGCTACACCCAAAAGGAAAGTCTGAAGAAAAAACAATCAGTGAAAAGAGAAAGAAAGGGAGAGAAACGTGTGTAGGGTTCTAGCAAAAGCACAGATAGTGGGCCTGAGATTAGGACAGCAGGAGGTATGAAGCAAGGCAGAAGTCTAGAGATGTAAGGAAGAGCAGGGTAGGGCAGGTATAGGGAGTTATTAAAATATCTTACTGTGGTAGATAGGAGAATAAGCAGGTTAAAGGAGGAGTGGGTAAAGAGCAAAATAAGAGTTCAGAAAGGAGGTATGAGTTACAGTGGAGAGTGAGCAGGCAGATAAGAAGAGAAATGGGTATGGAGAAATGAATGGTTCAGAAAGGAGGTAAGGACTAACAGTGGAGAGGATTAGGACAGAGAGGGGGGTAGGAAGATTGAGGGATGTTAAGGTAAGAGTTGGAGGAAGAGGTAGATGAGAGGGGAGCGGTCAGTGGGTGTACTGCAGCCAACACAGGGGTAGGCCAGAGATTATAGGCAGCAAATATAATCTTCAGGTGAGCAGTATGTATTTAGATAAAATTCCGCTAAGGAAGGAACAAACAGCAGATGTTTGGCAGAAGGTGATTTTCCAGTGAGTTTGGGCCTGAAGTAGAGTCAGGGAAACGCAGGTAGCAATTAGGTAAACCTGAAAAACATAAAAATAAGACAAGTGAGTTGCAAGGGGCAATGGGAATAGGGATTAGAAGAGTAACTGAGTAGTGGGACAGTAGAAGTGAGTGTAAGGTAGGATAGGGTGAGTGTAGATATGAGTAGTGGTAGGGAGTAGAGGTGTGAAATTAGTGTGGAAGGGGCAGTGAGGACACAAAGGCAGTGAGACAAATTATACAGCTAATAGAATAGGTTAAAACATTGCAGGAGATGGACCAAGTCACAAAGATTCAGTTATTCCTCATTTAAAACAACAGATGGTTTTCCATGAGTAACAGTAATACATTTAGGGTAGCACGTAGTCAAAGCACAGACAGCAGATATTAAGTCAAGGTAATGCACCAGAGCATCGGGTATTATATCTCTAAAACAACCTTTATATTGAATAACAGTAATATTGTGCATATGTATATGTTTAAATATATTCTAGTAAACAAATGAGCATGCAGCTCAGATTGGGCAGATAAAGCAGCAATTAAAGATAGGATTTGTGGTTAAAATTAAAGAAAATGGTGGTGGCTAAAGGAATAGCAGGAACTGGTCAATGTGAAAGAAACACTATGAGGGAGGGACAGGGGGAGGCAGACCAACATGTGGTAAAAAGACGCGCCGAAAAGGTCTACAAGGGAGTCCTTAAACTCCTAGCATAAAAAACAAGGGTCGATAACCAACTACTTGAAGGTATGACTACAGGGACCAGGCCGTGGTCTGATAACACTTGGCTAAGCATTAGCGACAGGAAGTTAGGGCTTAAAAATAAGCAAATACATGATATCCAGCCAGTAGAGGGAACTAATTAAAGTAACTAAAAGATTAGACAGACTAAAATGGTTGGCGACAGTGACAAAATGCTAGATGTAGGGAAAAAAAAACACATACAGCAGAGGAGAAAAATAGTACATTTAGTGTAATTAAGTTGTAAATAATGAATGTACAGCTTGCTTAAGTCAGAAAAAAATTGTGTATTCAGCTAGCAGTAGTAAAAACCTTTCCTGCTTAGCATAAGCATTTCAGTATATGCAACATACTACATTTTATATCATTCTTTCTGGTGGCCGGCAAATACTGATATATTCTATATGACAGGTTTCTTTCTGTTTCGGACAGCACTTGCTGATATATTTTTATTCTCTCTGACATTTTTCACCCTCTGTTTCACCAACATAGTATGCTTCACATATGTCACAAGAGGCAAGACATACAACTCTTAGGTGGTTGTTCTAAATGTAAAAATACACAGCAAACTTTATCATCATTAGCGCCAACTGTTTTGTCATAATTTGTAACATCAAATTATTAGCTGTTACATATACATTTGCATTGTTAAAAAACCTCACATGCAAGACATGAAAGATTTTATCCAAGACTTGGAGAGGTGTGAAACTGTGAATAAGACACTTTTTCAGCAAAAAGGAAAGATAATTATTTCAATTCTGCTTGCACTTCTATTTCTACAGGTAGAGTTACCTGTAAAAGCTATACATTTTTATTTTAATCCCCGCTGGGCCATAATTCTGTAGTTTAATTCATAGTTATGGCAGTACTGTGTACTACTACTACTAGATTTATGCCGTAGTCATTTATTACCATATTTTCCATAAACACTGTTACTGGTAAGTTTCTGCATAGTCTGGTGCCTTAAACTGTGGTAGATGTTCAATAGTCAGAGAATTCTCTCTGCTCCAGTATGTGCTTCAGGGGTTTTATATTCTGCTTATCATATACCTACTTAAAGTTTTGTTCTTCGTCTGCCCATTTCCCACTAACGCATTAAGTAAAGGTTTCTGAAACTGCCTTAATATTGGCTTCATTTGATTGGATGCCTCTCTAGCTAGCCTGCTATTTCCAGCATAGAGTTATTTCCAGCCAGCATCTTTTAACCAAGACTTGGAGAGGTGGGAAACTGCAAGTAACCAGCTTTACATCAAAAAGGAAAAATAATTATTACAATTCTGATTAAATATTTTAGTTGCACATACAGTGACATGTGAGGTGATACTTCTTTCTCCATTTCTGATGCATTCCTTGTTTTAGCCAAAAAAGTTATCTGTTTGCATGTTTTAGTTTGTTCTGAACATTTAGTCTTGTATTTTAATTTACAGATTTGCATCTATGGGAGAATTGTCTTTCTACAGTACACTGCATTTCTATTTCCACAAGTAGAATTACTTGTAAACGCTATCCATTAGTAGTTTAAACCCTGCTGGGCCATAGTCTTGTAGTTTAATTCACAGTCATGGCAGGACTATGTACAACTAACAGATTTGAACCTTAGTAACTTACTACTGCATTTTTTCCACAAAGAGTGCCACTGGTAAATTTCTACAGTCTGGTGCCTTAAACTGTAGTAGAAATTCAATAGTGAGAGAATTGTCTCTGCTCTAGTTTGTGCTTATGTGCTTTTATATTCTTCATATCATTATCTACTTAAAGTTGCATTGTATGTCTTCACTGTTCCCCACTAACACTTTCAGCTAAAGCTTCTGAAAGAGCTCCAATATTGGCTTTATTTAAATGGATGCCTCCCTGGCTAGCCTTCTATTTTCAGCACAGGGCTTCTCCCACATAGGGTGTTTTACTCAAGAGCTGGAAAAGTGTGCAACAGTGAGTAGCAAGCTTTTCATCAAGAGGGAAATAATCATTTAAATTCTGCTTAAATATTTAAGTTGCACTTATAGTGACCTGTGTGGCGATACTTCTTTATACTGTTCTACTTTTCTCCATGTTTTTGCCAAAAGTTATCAGTTTGCATTTTTTTAGTTTATTCTGGGACATTAGTTGTGGGAAGATTGTGCTTCTACAGTATTCTGCACTTGTATTCTCTAAGACAAAATATTTGTTAAATCTATCTGTTCATATTTAAAACCCTGCTGGCCCACAGTGTTGTATTTGAATTCATGGTTGTGATAGGACTGTAGTACTGACATATCTGAGTCCTAGTCCTTTATTGCTGTATTTATTCCATAAATGATGTTGCTGGTAAATTTCTGCATAGCCTGGTGCCTTAAACTGTAGTAGAAGTTCAATAGTGAGAGAATTGTCTTTGCTCCAGTTTTTCTTTCAGTGCTTATATATTATGCTTATTTTTGCCTGCTAAAATTTGCATTTTCTGTCTACCCTATCCCCCACTAACACATTAAGCTAAAGTTTCTGAAAAAGCTCCAGCACATGCCTTATTTGATTGGCTACCTCTCTAGCTATTCTGCAGTTTCCAGCAGAGAGCTACCACCTACCCATGATCGTTTATCCAATACTTGTAGACGTATGGAATTGTCAGTAACTAGCTTTTAATCAAAAAGGAAAGAGGATTATATAAATTCTGCTTAAATATTAAGTTGCACTTCTAGTGACCTGGATGGTCATACTTCTTTATAATGTTCTGCTTTTTTCCATGTGTTATTCAAAAACATTGCCATTTTCATTTTTTAATTTGTTCTGGGTCCTTAGTGTTGTAGTTTAATTTGCTGATATGCAGTTGTGGGAAGACTTGTTTCTACAGTATTCTGTACTTCTATTTCCACACGTAGAATTATTTGTAAAAACTATCTGTTTGTATTTTAAACCTGCTGGGCCATAGATTTGTAGTTTTGTAGTTTACTACATAGTTGCAACAGCACTGCGCACTACTACCAGATTTGAGACTTAGCCCTATATTACTACATTTTGTTCCACAAAGAGTGTTACTGGTACATGTCTGTATTGTCTAGTGGCTTAAAGCATGGTAGAAGTACAATAATGAGGGATTTGTCTCTGCTTCAGTTTGTTTTTAGGACTTTTATATTCTACTTATTATTTACCTGCTTAAAGTTGCATTGTGTATCTGTCTCATCCCCCACTAATGCAATAAGCTAATGTTTCTGAAAGAGCTCTAATATTGGCTTTATTTGATTGCTTACCTCTATAGCTAGCCTGCTATTTCCAGCACAGAGCTAACCCCACCCACAGTCTTTTATCCATGACTTGGAGAAGTGTTGTCAGTAACTAGCATTTCATCAAAAATGAAAGAGAATTATTTCAGTTCTGCTTAAGTTGTACTTATAGTGACTTGTGTGGTGCTACTTCTTTGTACTGTTCTGATTTTTCCACATTTTAGCCAAAAAGTTACCTGTTTACTTTCTTTAGTTTGCTGTGGGACATTCCCGTTGCATTTTAATTGGCAGAGTTGTGTTTCTACAGTGTTCTTCACTTCTCTTTCCATAACTAAAATTATTTGTAAAAGCTATCTGCATTTTAAAACCAACTGGGCCATTGTCTTGTAGTTTAATTCACAGTTATGGTTGGACAGTACATTACAAGATTTTAGCCTTAATCATTTATTACTGCATTTTCCACAAAGAGTGTTACTATAGCAATAACCCACGCCTGGGTGTGGGTAATGCTAAATTTACCCACGGTTGGCGTGGTTTGGTCCCGAGGGCGAAGCCCGAGGACCAACAAAGCCAACCGTTGGTAAATGTAGCATTACCCACACCCAGAAGTGGGTTATTGCTATTATACCATGACATTATTTAAGAAAAGAGACTATTACTTTTCTTAAATAATGGCATAGTATAATGCCTGTTTACTGCCCTTCCGCAGATGTCTGGCATCCGGTAGTTCTGATGTACTGCGCCCTGCGCAGTACATCAGAGTTGAGCAAACTGGAGAAAGCAAGATCTCCGTTGCTTTTTAGTGTCTCGCTATGTTAAATGAGTTTAACATAGCGAGACAGTTTTAAAATAAGCAACGGAGATGTCCGTTGCTTATTTTAAAACTGTCTCGCTATGTTAAACTCATTTAACATAGCGAGACATAAAGCAACGGAGATCTTGCTTTCTCCGTTGCTTTTTTTTAAAACACTGTCTCGCTATGTTAAATGGGTTTAACATAGCGAGACAGCTTTAAAATATGCAACGGAGATCTCCGTTGCTTATTTTAAAGCTGTCTCGCTATGTTAAACCCATTTAACATAGCGAGACAGTGTTTTAACAAAACGAGTTATACTAATGGAAAAAAGTCTGGGCAACCGGACCTTTTTCCATTAGTATAACTCGATTTACAACGGGCACGCTGGCCAATCAGCGTGCACGTTTTGGGGGGGTCATGGTATAATGGCAAATTTTTGCATAGCCTGGTGCCTTAAACTGTAGTATAAGTTCAATAGTAAGATAGTTGCCTCTGCTGCTTTTGTTAGTCAGTGCTTTTATGCTTTCCTTATTGTTTACCTGCTTAAAGTCACATTGTGTGTGCCCTATCCCCCACTAACACAATAAGCTAAAGTTTCTGAAAGAGCTCCAATACTGCCTTTATTTGATTGGATGCCTTTCATGTTTCACTGCTACTTCTGGGACAGGGCTAACCCCAACCAGGGTCTTTTTTCCAAGACTTGGAGAGGTGTGGAATTGTCAGTAAGTATCTTTTCATGAAAAAGGAAAGAAAATTATTTCAATTCTGCTTAAAAATTTAAGTTGCACTTATAGTGACTGGAGTGGTGATACTTCATTGTTCTTCTCTGATTTTTACATGTTTTAGTCAAAAAAGTTATCTGCTTGATTTTTTTTAGTTTGTGTAGGGACCTTAGACTTGTATTTTAATTTGCAGATTTGCAGTTGTGGGAAGATTGTTTTTCTACAGTATTCTGCACTTCTATTTCCACAAGTACAATTAACTGTAAAAGCTATCCATTTATATTTTAAACCCTTCTGGGACATAGTCTTGTAGTTGAATTCACAGTTGTAGTGGAACTGTGTACTACCAACCAGATTTGAGCCTTAGTAACTAATTATTCCAGTTTGTATATAAACAGTGCTACAGGTACATTTTAGCATATTCTGGTGCCTTAAACTGTAGTAGAATTTCAATAGTGAGAGAATTGTCTCTGCTGCAGTTTGAGCGTCCTTGCTTTTATATTCTTCTTATCCTTTACCTGCTTAAAGTTGCATTCTGTGTCTTCACTATCCCCCACTAACACATTAAGCTAAAGTCCTAAAAGAGCTCCAATATTGGTTTTCTTTGACTGGATGTTTCTCTAACCAGCCTGCTACTTCCAACACAGAGCTATCCCCACCCAAAGTCTTGTATCTAAGACTTGAAGAGTTGTGAAAATGTGAGTAAATAACTTTTCATCAAAAGGGAAAGAAAATGATTTAATTTCTGTTTGAATATTTACGTTGAGCTTACAGTGACCAGTATGGTAGTACTTCTTAGTACTTTTCTGCTTTTTTTCATGTTTTATCCTAAAAAGTTATCTGTTTGCATTTTTAGTTTGTTCTGGGACATTTGGCTTATATTTTAATTTGCAGATTTACAACTGTGGAAAGATTTTGTTTCTACAGTATTCTATATTTCTCTTTCACAAGTAGAACTGCAAATTTGGCTTTATTTGATTGGATGCCTTTCTAGCTAGCCTGGTATTTGCAGCACAGAACTACCCCCACCAAGGGACTTTTATCCAAGACTTGAAAAAATGTGGAACTGAGTTACTGGCTTTTCAGCAAAAAAGGAAGGAGAATTATTTCAATGCTGTTTAAATATTTAAGTTGCACTTATACTGATATTTGTGGTGATAGTTATTTGCACTTTTGTTTTGTTTTTTCATGTTTTTGCTCCAAAAGTTTTCTGTTTGCATATTTTGGTTTGCTGTGGGATCTTAGTCTTGTATTTTGATTTGCATATTTCCAGCTGTGGGAAGATTGTGCTTCTACAATATTCTGCACTTCTGTTTTCACTTGTTAAAGCTATACATTTGTATTTAAACCCTGCTGGACCATAGTCTTATAATTTAGTTCACAGTTGTGGCAGGACTATGTACTGCTGCAAGATTTTTCTGTAAACATTGGTATTTGAAAATTTATGCATAGTCATTTGCTTTAATTATATATTATATTATCTAGCACTCTTTCCAAGGCTAGGAAGGAGAATTTATGTCCAGGATACTTTTGAATATGCTTTGACAAAGCATTAGTCTGTACATTGTCTAATATCACTAAGATGGCACAGATTCCTCTCCTTAAAAGGCCTATTGGTTTTCCCAACATAAAATCCTGGACATAAATTCTCCTTCCTAGCCTTGGAAAGAGTGCTAGATAATATAAGAAGCTGAGATCTATAAAATAAAACTGAAGTCTTGGAAGCAATTTACAGGCAGACATGAGCCCTGGTCTTAATGGAGTGGTGCCTTAAAAATAAATATATTGAAAAGCAGGAAGCTCAGGAGATGACTTGGATTAGCAACAATATAAAAAAGGGAGGTTTGTAGTATGAATAGGATCTGATGAAGGCATAGCCAAAAGCGCTCATCCTGTTTGTTTGTGAGGTTTTACGTCCTGTTGTTTGAAGGATTTTATTTGTTCTTTATTAAATTGTGCTGGTTTTATTTTGATTTTATCTGATGAATACACATTCTACTCTCTCTTCGTGGTGATATTGCAGTGCTTGTGTTTAATCTTCTTTGTAAAGGTTAGCAAGGCAGTGGATAAGGGGAAAACTGTGTATACTGCCTACCTAAATCTGGCTAAAGCATTTGATACAATACTCCACTCCGGCATTGTCAACAAACATATGGAACTAGGTATAAACCCCTTTATACCACACTGGGTTGCTACCTGCTCACTGATAGGACCCCAGAGGTTAAAATTGGTGAGGCCACCTCCACAAAGAGGCCGGTCATCAGTAGAGTCCCCCAGAACTCTGTGATAGGCCCACTTCTCTTTGGCATCTATGTCTCAGATGTCAAAGTCAATGTCAGAGGCCTCTGGTTTACCAAGTTCACAGAAGATTGCAAAGTGGAAGCAGTCATTGAATCCCCTCAAGATGATTATACCATTCAGGATGGTCTAACACAGACAAATGCTTGGTGCCAAAGTTAAGGCTTAAAACTCAGTACCAAGAAATGCATTATAGTACCTTTTGGGAAGTCAGCCACCCTGGGGAACTATGTCATCAATAAAACACCACTAAAAGTTGAGTCATTAGTCAGGAATCTGGGAACTCATGTTGATAGTAACCTAGCCTTCTACCATCATGTGTCCAGGGTAGTAAGAAAAGCCTTCTATGTTGCTCACCTTATATCTAAAGCATGATATCTAGGTACAGAGAGCTCATAATATCACTGTACTCAGCCTCATCAGACCCATCATAGAGAATAATGCCCTATTTGGTATGTACCCGACCAGAAACATGCAGTAACTGCAACATCCACAAATGTTCCTTACAAAAGAATACAGGGAGTAAACCCAATGTCCTAAGCTGATTGCCTCAAAGCCCTGTCTCTTTATACAGTATCATCCAGACTTCTGAGAGGTGATCTTTGCCTGGCATACAACGCATCCCTGGGCCCTGTTTTGATGAACCTTTGCACATCCACAAAACAAACAACATCAGAACTACTAGATTAAAAGGCCCAAAATTTGCTTGTGACATAAACAGCACATGTTGGAGAGAAATATATGTTTCTCAGAGAAGCCCTGTCTCTTTATACAGTATCATCCAGACTTCTGAGAGGTGATGCATCCCTGGGCCCTGTTTTGATGAACCTTTGCACATCCACAAAACAAACAACATCAGAATTACTAGATTAAAAGGCCTAAAATTTGCTTGTGACATAAACAGCACATGTTGGAGAGAAATATATGTTTCTCAGAGAATTTCCATTCTCTGGAACAGGATCCTAATTCATGTGAAACAGAGTTCCTCTCTATCCCTTTTAAGTGCAGTTTGGACTAGTGGATGGACAATTGGAATTTCATCCCGGTCTGGTGCCTATGTCTCTGATGGACAGAGGCAGTCAGTAAATCACCTCTATATCCAGTTTGTGGGTCATATTTAGGTTGCTTATAAGGGCCCTAGTGGTCATTAGCCTAGTAAACACCTATGAAAGCCAGTCCTTCTCACATCAGAGCTCTTGAATATTTTTTTTTTTTTTTTTTCTCAAGCACATCTTTAAAGTTAATATTTTTTTTGAAAGTAAAGTAAGGTTCATCACTCACATGCTTCATACTTCAACATTTCCTAGGGATATTTTTCATTAGTCTCTTAAAATTATTTTTAAGTTTTGGCTATCAACAGAGAATGCCAGGCCAAAGAAGGTATTTATCCATCCCTTAAGTCTCCTTCTATCCTCTTTGATCTCTGTGTTAGTATTGCATATATTGTGTCTGCCTTTTTCCTTTTACCTCCATTAGAATGCAGTCTACATTGGCAATCTCATATTCTTCACCTAAAAACATTTTTTTCAAAGTCTGCAATGTAGTCTCTTCTGTTATCAATCCTGACACCCTTATACCCTAATTTTTGATATTACATGTAACATATAGTGGGTGGCAACTTTTAGTCTAAAAATATGTGTTTCTGGAGGTGCGTTGTCTATAGATTTTAGACTATAACATGCCATTTCATTATTCCTCATGATGGCAACATCTAATAAATTGATCTGGGATTTTGACCAGACACTTGAAAATACTAAATAAGTTATGAATTTGTTTAAGAGTGTCACAGATTTAACCAGATCTTCCCCACTACCTTCCCAGATTAAAAAAACAATCTATATATATATCACAGTTTGATGATGTTTTTGAATTGTCTATTGTACATGAATTCATTAGCGAAAGTGGGAGCTACTGCTCCTCCCATTAGTACACCACTGTGCGGCATGTCAGCTGTAGCATGTTGCAAGTGAAAAGAATGAAAAATACATAGAATTTTTTTTTTTACTTCTGATAATACTGGTAATTTAGTAGGAAGTATTCTGGGTCATTTGTGTACTCTGCATTCTAAGTAGAAGTTCAGCACAACAGCAGAAATGAAAACAGGTATAATGCAGAATATCTAGACTTTCAAAAAAAAAAAAATCAAATATACCCAAGCCTGTGTTGCCTATCTATGAAAGCTTGTATCTGTCTCCCTTTCAGATTTTCATTATGAAACTATACAGTATTAAAAACTGCGTGATCATCTACAAACTGTGCATAGAACTCCTATCAACAAACTCAAAAACAAGAACAAAAATATCCCCCAAAATTCATTCCTTTAGAAATTTCATTACAGCTTAGTGTTAAATTTGAAGCAACCACCTTAGCTGAATGAAAGCAGGCATTGTAGTCATGACATCTTACATCTGAATTTTTTTTTCTGTTGAAATATAAAGAGGTTTTCAGAAGATATATATCATATACACCTACATTGTGTAGTTTAATTTTACTTGGCTTTTTATGCAAAGGTCAAATAGCTCCTATGTGGAAATCAAGTATTGTGCCAGACTGTGACAGCAAAAGCCTCTGGAATACTGGATGTGTTAGCTATATACGTTTCCTGAACATAGTTTGCAGTAGAAACGCAGGGAATCCTAATAAGATACTTTAGTACAAAACACAGGCATATTGTCCCAGTGGAATGAATCCCCTCTGAGAGTGCACACCACCTTGTCTGAGAAATCATCACATAAACATAATGGCCCCATTGCACTTTGACAAATACTGTTCCACAAACAAATCATATCAACAGTCATTCAATAGTGATCATAGAACTGCCACCTGCTTTTATATGTGAACAAAACAGTAATGATAGTTTATTTCAGTCTGTTGTTGTTGGGCACATACGAACATCCCCTTCACCTGAAACTAGCCATGGGAGTGACTGTTTTGCATGAATCATGTAATTTCCGTTTATTTTCAGGCTCAGCCTCACTCAAAACAAGATAGCCACATTCTGTACATATTTATGGCGTACAGTAGTGAAGAAAGTGAAGGGCATAGTGACATTAATAATGAAGTTCAGCTTACACATAGGCCCATACACTGCCTATAGGCTGTCCACATCATATAACTGCCCTGTGGTTTCATATATACCCTGCCTCCATACCCCCCCACCATAAAAAAAAAAGATGTCCACTCTGATATTAGATAATGATAAAAGTGAAGGAAAATGATTACACTAGCATATTTCAACTTATAACTTTCAGGCGCTCTATATTGTGTCCCCTCCAAGGCACAGGAATAACTGTCCTTTGATTTCATCCAGTGACTACCCCTTAAACAGGTAGCCACTTCTGGAAATCACCTGCAATGTGTGATCAAAAAGAGTGGTAAAGTAACAGCCACAGTAGTGCATTTCTGTTTGTTGCTTTAGGGTGTCTCACCCCCCCCCAACATTGATTGTTATAAAATTTTAAAAAATTAAATGAATACGATTATATTGTGCTGTGGGCAGTTTGTACTGTTCCTATAGTCCACATATCTATCTGTTTTTTTACCAGAAAAAAATGAATAAATAACCATATTAATCTAGTTGAATTGTAGCTCTTGGGCACTATGCTTTGTCTTGTGCCACCCTCCCCCAAACTAGCCACTGCATTGATCACTTTACTATGATTAGCTTAACTGCGGTTTGCTTTTAGTCACAGACTGTCCTTCTTACAAACAGGTTGCCAATTCTTGCAATCTCTTGCAATGTGTGATCACCAAAAATGGTGATAACAGAACAAAAGTAATGCATTGTAGCTTGCTGCTGCTGGGCACCCCACCTTCATGTTAATCACAGTAATATGAAATAAGTTAAAAATACATATGTACTGTTGTGTGGGCAGTGTGTGCTGTCGCCACTGCTTCTAGATGTGTTTCCTGTTCAAAATTTAAAAAAAAATACATACCTTCAAGGGAAAACCATACTAGAAAATCCAAGCATCCATAGCTCTCAGTAATTTCTTGTTCTATGACCAGAGATTGCCAGGAAACACTGTATATAGTCACTCTTAGCAGCCATTCACAATTAATTAGAGTACATGGAATAGAACATAAGTTGGTTATCCATGTTCTGTTAACTGTGCTTGTGGTATACGGATGAGAAATAATGCTAACAAATAGTATGACCTTTCACCTCTAGATTAGATTTCCTACTGATTTTAATGGGAAGTTGTGGAGTAATTATTAGCTGAAGGTTTATCTTTCTTCAGTGACAGGATCCATCAGAGAGAGAAATGGACAGTGTCTCTATGAAACCTGAGGCCATATTATTGCTAGAATGCTGCAGCTGTGCCACAGTAGATGTCCTGGAGGTGTATTCAGTAATGCACACCTATAGGCCAGTAATCAAGGAGCCTGAATCCTCACCACTGACACTGGAGAGGGATGTTCACTTTGAATACAAATGGATGTATTCAATAATTCCAGATGCAGGCCTCTCTGCATCAAGCACAATTTCCCTTAAGAGCACACAGGGAAGACACTCAGCCTGGGGTCTGGGTTACTCTCTCTCTTTCTCCCCAGGTCCCCAGTAAGACTCCCCACTGGTACAGATGTAGGGTTAGGTCCTCATCTTAGAGTCCAAGCCAAGTCCTCCAGCACCCTCTCTGAAACCAGTGCTTCGTGTCCCTGCCCCAAGTAGCTGACACACACACTCCTTGAGATTTAATTTTCAAACACATACACACACACACACACACACACACACACACACACACACACACACACACACACAGCTGGAAAAGGTTGGCACAGATTACCCGCTCTACCAACTTTGCCCAGACTATAAGGTAGATTCACGGCTCTTAAAGGGTTTCTAATTATACTGAGTGAAATTAATACTAATACAAATACAAATAATAATGTTGACCAAACAGCAAGGCTTTCAGGAGTGGCCAAAGTTATCACCAAATAAATATGTGAAAATTCTCTCAAAGCTTAAATATTTTCTAAAAAGGACCAGCCACAATGAGAAGTTTAAATATATTTAATAACAATAATAAAATAATAAGAAAATACTAAATATCTATTTACAGTAAACACCAGAGTTTCAGTCACAGGGAATATTAAAAATAATACCAATGGAAAGTTTCACGCAGTTATAGAAAGACAGTATTTCTAATCTCACTATAGTTTCCTGACTAATCTAAAAGAATTACTGTTCACCTGTTCACTAAGTTACTTACTACCAAAGGCAAGATGGTGTGAGTGAAGGTCTTTCTAGTTAGGTTTCCAAGAACAGACTGCCCTTGAAACTTCAGTCTCCTGTAATATTAAAACATTATTTCTATATAGAATGACATCATGTGCATCTGGTCATCTGACTTCTGGTTCCCATACTATTACCAATACTAGAAGCTGCTAGGATTTTAGCATCTATGTGTTACCATACACACAGAGCTTTGCTCAGATCTCCTGGAAGTCATAAAACCATGCCACTCTTTCTACAGGACATGCAACCTATTCTCTAGAACAGACATTGCATCTCTGGCTCCATTCAAAACTGTGGGATAATATATTTATGGCTTAACCCATAAAGTAATTTAATTTCAAGAATATTTGGCAAAGCCAGGTGGATTAAGATTAACCTCTTCACTTCCAGTATATGCTGTTAGAATGTATACATTTAAACAGCTACAATAATGCATTTACATTTTTTCTGTCCAGCAGGAAACACTGTTTGATATATTTTAACACAAGCAACTTTACAAATCCATTTTTAAACATAAGCATCTGTATAAATTAGTTTGATACACAAATGACATACAATTCTTTACAAAATTCTAGCTAGTTGTGCTGGCATATGTTATATATCCACTGCCTTACTTCTCCTGGCATGGCTGACAGTACCTTCTATCATCATAGTTATTATAAGTGTATCCATGGAGCCCTTAAGCATTAGGAGGGGAAGACCTTATTAGATTCCTGTACCACTCAGCCAGTTTAAAAACTTCACAATGGCATATAGTCCTTTTCAGTAGTTCTCCCTCTCTTTGAATCTATGAGCAGCTCTGTTTTCTGGACTCACAACAAGAACAATCTCCAGCTAACTCCTGGTATCGTCTTCCAGGTCTTCATTGTCTTTGCTGTCTGTCTTCCAGAAACACTGCTCAAGATAACAAATCCCTCTCCAGGAAGGGCAAATAACACTTTCTGAATAGACTTATTTTAGACCCACTTTTATAAAGTATAGATAGTTTCATTAAGTGAACATGTTCTACCTAATACAGAAATATTTCTCTGCTCTTAAAGCAATATTCTCAAATAAAGTGATAGCAACAGTTCTCTGGCTAATACAATAAAACACCAGTTCACTTAGTTTTTAAAATAAAGAAAATAAAATAAAAACAGTACCTTCAAGGTGTTATCCAGTCCGTATACAGTTTGTTTAATCCTTCCACCAATCAATGGACTACACTTAAAACCAATGTCCAGATCTGTAGGCCTGACTATGGCCCAGGTCTTGATGGGACAGGCAGGGAAGATGGGTGGGCCTATCCTGGGGGAAAGGAGGGAGGAATGCACTTTTAGGGCACACTCTTTTGATTTCCATGGTGGAGACAAGGGTGGGTAATCCACAGACATCAGCTCCCTGCAGAAATAAGAAGTAATCCAGTACTGATACCATTGCACACCTCACCCTCAGGGTGCATGTAGGTGTGAGGGTGATATGTAAAACTCTTCCTTGGTAGTAGTATGATGCTGGCCTTGGATGCATTATCCTCTGCTAAAGGGGAAATAAGAGACTTTTGGATAATATGCATGAGCTTAGAAAGGTTGCTGTTAAACAACATTTTATTATCAATTTTCATAATGACAAAGGTATGCATAGAGTGGCTATAAAACGTTTACACACTCCTGTTAAAATGCCAGGTTTTTGTGATATAAAAAAATGAGACCACAATAAATCATTTCAAAATTTTCCCACCTTTAATGTGACCTATAACCTGTACAATTCAATTGAAAAACAAACAAATCTGTTAGGGGAAAAAATATAAAAAATGTACAAGACGCTTGTTGCATAAGTGTGCACACCCTTAAACTAATACTTTGTTGTGTGTGTACACACCCTTAAACTAATACTTTGTTGAAGCATGTTTTGATTTAATTATGGCATTCAGTCTTCTTGGGTAGAAGTCTATCAGCATGGCACATTTTGACTTGGCAATATTTACCTACTCTTCCTTGCAAAAGCGCTCCAAATCTGTCAGATTGCGAGGGCATCTGTTGCGCACAACCCTCTTCAGGTCACCACACAGATTTTCTGTTGGATTTAGGTCTGGGTTCTGGCTGGGCTATTCCAAAACTTTAATTTTCTTCTGGTGAACCCATTATTTTGTTGATTTGAATGTATGCTTGGGGTCATTGTCATGTTGAAAGGTGAAATTCCTCTTCATCTTCAGCTTTCTAGCAGATGCCTGAAGGTTTGGGGCCAAAAGTAATTGGTATTTGGAACTGTTCATAATTCCCTCCACCTTGATTAAAGCCCCAGTTCCTGCTTAAGAAAAGCAACCCCAAAGCATGATACTGGCACTACCATACTTCACCGTGGGGATGGTGTTCTTTTGGTGATGCGAAGTGTTATTTTTCCACCAAATGTACCTTTTGGAATTGTGGCCAAAAAGTTCAACCTCGGTCTCATCGGACCATAACACATTTTCCCACATGCTTTTGGGAGACAATGTATTGTTTTGCAAATTTTAGCCAGGCCTGGATGTTTTTCTGTGTAAGTAAAGGCTTCTGTCTTGCAACCCTACCCCATAGTCCAGACATATGGAGAATACGGGAAATTGTTGTCACGTGTAGTACACAACCAGTACTTGGCAGAAATTCCTGAAGCTCCTTCAGTGTTGCTGTAGGTCTCATGGCAGCCTCCCTGACCAGTTTTCATCTCGTCTTTTCATCAATTTTGGAGGGATGTCCAGTTCTTTGCAACATCACTGTTGTCCCATATTTTCTCCACTTTGTGATGACAGTTTTCATTGTGTTCCATGGTATATCCAATGTTGCTGTGTCTTTCGGCTTTTCCTGGTTAGGGGTCACCACAGCGGAACTCCGGTCCACTAATAATTGGCAGTAGATTTTTACGTGCCGAGTTGCTGGCTCTGACACACATCCTTCAATGAAGGTACGCCCATTCATGCATGTCTCCACACAGAAGACGCTCTAGCTGAGAATCGAACAGGATGTCTAACTGTGAGGCGACAACGCTACCACAGCACCACCACCGCTGTTCCATGGTATAGAAATATTTTTGTACCCTTCTCCTGACTGATACCTTTCAACAATGAGATCCCTTTGATGCTTTATAAGCTCTCTGTGAACCATAGCTTTTGCTGTAGCAGGCAACTGAGTAAATGTCAGGAAAATCCTACTAGGACAGCTGAACTTTATTTGGGGTTAATCAGAGTCTCATTAATTGATGGCAGGTGTGTATCCAAGAAGGCTAAAAGCTGTAATTAAATCAAAAAGTGCTTCAACAAAGTATTAGTTTAAGGGTGTGCACACACAACAAAGTATTAGTTTAAGGACGTGCACACTTATGCAACCAGCATATCGTGCATTTTTTATTTTTTTATATTTTTTCCCCTAACAGATTTGTTTGGTTTTCAATTGCATTGCACAGGTTATAAGTCACATTAAAGGTGGAAAAAGTTTTGAAATGATTTATTGTGGTCTATTTTTTTTTATATCACAAAAACCTGGCATTTTAACAGGGGTGTGTAAACTTTTTATATCCACTGTATATTAATAGGAAACAAAAGAAACAATAGTCACATTTTCATTATTTTCATGCAGTATACCTGTTTTCTTTTTAAAAATGATCATTCATGCCAACATTACATAAATTGCTCAATTCCCAATTTCCCCTTAAACCTCACACTTCTTCCTGAATATTGCTCTACAAGTATTGTTCCCACAAATTCCATTTATTTCTATGTAATTTGCTCCTTCTCCTTTCTAAAGATCCCACCCCCTTTTCTTTTTTCTTATTTACATTATTCAGTACTTCAGTTGCAATTTGTTTACATTTTTATTTCCATTTTCTAGTAATTGCTTTTTATGGCAGCCTATAGCGTTAAACTTAGTACGGTCTTATTATGTCTAGGCAATTTAGACTGTGTGTCCCAGCTCAAAATAATCATTTCCTTAGCTACAACTGTTTGCTCCCCCAACAATTTCTGACAGAGTATTGTGTATTTTAAATCTGCCAAATGCATTAGCCCCCTACAAAAAGTTTCCAATTACCTCTCTATTTCCCATTACACCTCCAGCATTTGATTTGCATTCTACCTGAGGAAAATTCTCTGGTCTGCTTGAGGTATAAAATACCTATGAAAACACTTCCAAGCAAAAATCCTAAATCTTCTGGAGTTTGTTGCATAATTAGGAGCCATGCAGATATCCTCTTATTATTCCTTTTAAATTGCCTTTCCAGTCTCTTACCAATTGTTTGTAACTTCCTTTGAGTGATTCTTATAGTTATAAATATTTTATTTGTCCTAATAATTATAACTTTATTTGACAGCAGCTGCTATTGTAGACTCAACTAAAAACTCTGCCTGAGTTGTTCATTCTCTGAGCACTCCTCTGTCCCTTTCTCTTTACCTCTATGATGATATCAATTACTGATGGGAAAGGCAGTCTCTAACCTGCAGTCCAAACCTCTGGTTGGCCTCATCCCACTCTCTTACCTGTCCCTCTATAGTTCTTTGCTTCCAATACCTTGGTTCAATTGCCAGTTTTGCTCACTAAATTCCAACCTGCTCTTGACTATTTTCAGTACCCCTACTTGCAGACATCCCTACTGGCAAAATCTTTCTCCATTCCCACGTTGATTTAGTTCTTAGACTACCTTCTGCTACTTTATGAATTTAATATTATATATGGTTGTTATTATTCTCCTTAAGGACCTGAATCCAAATCCCCACTCTCTCCTTATTTCTCAAACTTCCCTCCTGTTTCATTGTCATCATCTGTTAAAACTTTATAACCTGCTGCTTGTGTTATGTATATGAACCTTAACTGGAAGGCTCTGAAGTATCCCTTCAAATCAAATAATTCTAATCTACCTTATTCTATGGGTTGGATCAATTTATCTCAATTATCTCTTGGCCTCTTCCCCTCCCAATTAAAATCCCTTCAAATCTTCAGTAATTATAATCCACAACTTCTCCTCTGGTTGATGAAAAATATGCCTGACCTATATATAAAACTAAAGAGGCTGAAACATTTTCACTACTTGTATCTAACTGGCCATATCCATAATCAAAGCTCCTAGTTTCTCAGTTTTTCTTTAGCCTTTTTCCACATATCCTTAGCTGCTATAACATAATACTTTTTAATCCATACACCTGAATGCTTCATCTTATCAAGTCCCCATAAATATGAGTATTCCTGAACCAATTCATGTGTGGGCACATGATTTACTGATATAGCCTTTGTTTTAGCTTCATTAATATTTTTATTCTATAACTACTTGAAACTGTCTCAAAATGTTAAGCAATTGTTTTTTGATAACTCCAGAAAACAAAATCTTTCAGCACAATGACTTGGGCAACAAAAAGTAGAATGGGTTGTTGAGAAATTTAGCGAGCCTATACCGAAAAAAAAAAAAACAACAGGGATCCTGTACAGCTATTGGAGGCATTTTTAACATTCCGGAAGGTTTTGTTGAGCAATGTTTTGAAATGGAGTAGGTATCAGTATCATGCGAGAAACTTGTGATGGTGTATTAGCCAAAAGGGTAAAAACACATTAGACCCAGCTTTATATAGACATATTTCAATTTTAAATCATTGTTATAAAGTGTTTATGTCTATAGTAGCTAAGAAAATGGCAAAAGTAATGCCAAAATTGATAGATATGGACCAGTGTGTTATGGTGCAGGAAATGGAAATATGTGACAATATTAACAGAGCGATGATAATCCAGAGGTAAGCAGAATATAAGAAAATGTTGCTATTGCTGTTGCATCTTGATGCATAGAAGGCACTCAATAGAGTCAGCTGGGATTTTATGAGTAGGGTAGTGGAGGTGTTGAGAAATACAGGTGGAGATTTTTTTTAGGCTTTTCAGAAGAAATGTATTATACCACATATATGTAAAGGAAATAGGATTTGATCTCTAACTCCGTTAGCAATAGAATACAATACAGATTTATTCTCCAGCTTATCATGAACAAGAGCAAGGAATTTATACATAATTTATAGTGTGCAAATCAAAAATCGAATTCCACACTTTCTTCACATGAATTTCATGAAACTTATCAAATCACCTTTTAACACGTAATCCTTTGTATAATATGGATTTCTTTAGATTTGTACATACTTCCAGAGCTTGGTGTACTAGTCTGTTAGGCATTGCCTTTGACCATCACATCTACATTAGTGAGAAAATCATTGTGTTGTACAACTTATAAACAAAGGCATGGCATCTAGGTCCAAAGAAGTCATTGTTCCACTGTAGTCAGCATTTATGAGACCTATCATTGAGTACAATGCCCCCTTTGTTATGTACCTAACCAAATACATCCAACAGTTAGAACAGCCACAGAGGTCCCTGACTAAAAGAATACAGGGCATAAGTAAAATGTCCTGTGCAGACCACCTCAAGGCCCTATCCCTGTATTCTGTCTCCTACAGGCTGTTGAGGTGAGATCTATGCCTGGCATACAGGGCATTTTCAGACCCCCACTCTGATGGACCACCTGCATATTCACAAAACAAACAGTACCAGTATTACCCATTCTAAAGACTCAGACCTTGTCTGTGATATAAATAGGACCTGGTGGAGAGAGAGTTATATATCCCAGAGACTACCCTGTCTCTGAAACAGATTCCCCATCCATGTGAAGCAGAGTTCCTCCCTAACCCAATTCAAGTGTAACTTGGACAATTGGATGGGGAACAGGAAATTCATCCCTGGCTTGGAACCTATGTTTCTAATGGACACAGGCAACCTGTAAATGGTTCAACTCCCAGGTCCCTGCTTGTAAATGTTTAATCTCCCAAGCCCCTGCTTACACTTATCAAGGGTACCAGAACTTGTCAGAGATTTGGGATGTATGGCTAGGCTTAAAAAGGCCCTTGTGGTCATTAGCCTAGTAAACGCCTATGAACCTATTTCTATGTTTTGCCTTGAGAGGAAAAATATACTTTTTTGTGCCAATTCCAAAATGTATAACATCATTGCAGCTGTAAACTGGAAAACATTAAAATGCATATAGCTTTTGCACCTTAAAACACAGTATTCATTCAGTTTTGAAGGAAGCCATTTACCTAATAGAAATACATTCAGTTTTTATGTAGCATGCAATTCAAAGCAGTTATACAAATAAGATAAAAGACATTGGTCGATATTCATAGTCTGGTGCCCCGCATTATCTTAGCAGTAATCCGTGAAGAGTGGTGCTACATGGTTATGCAAATCACAGTCTTACAGGATGACTTTGAAAATGCAGAGGCCTTTTTATAAACATGCTTCCCTATCTCAAAAGCCTGATATGCCTAAAGCATAAGAGATAAGGAAACAATTAATGCATAGATAAGGGGCATTACACATTTGTGTTTCAGTGGGATTCATAGGTAGAAATTAATATAAAATTAGTTAATTTGCATGCTAAACATGTAAATGGCCCTGAACTTATGCCAGTAAGCAGCAATTTAATATGAGAATATGGAGATGTGAGGGGAAGGGAAAAAGGAATATGTGCTGCCATACATTTTAAAAGGACATAGAATACCTGAGTTTACTTAAAGAAGTTTTTTATTGTATTTTAGTGCTTGGGCAGACTACTGAAGGGGTCATTGGAGGAAACATTTCATTTAGTGTCAGGGAAGTGTTTGTGCATACATGGGCAGAATACTGAAGGGGTAGTTGTGGGAAACATTTAATTTTGGAGTCAGTGAAGTACATATACATGGGTAGACTACTGATGGGATCTTTGGGGAAATGTTTCATTTGGTGTCAGGAATGTGTTTGGTCATACATGGATAGACTACTGAAGGGGTTGTTGGGGGAAATGTTTCATTTGATGTTAGTGATGAGTTTGTGCATACATGGGCAAACTACTGAAGGGATCTTTAGAAGAAGTGCTTCATTTGGTGTCAGGGATGCACTTATGTATACATGGGCACACTACTGAAGGGATTGTTGGGGAAATGTTTCATTTGGTGTCAGGGACATGCTTATGCATACTTGGGAGATTACTGAAGGAATTGTTGGGGGAAATGTTTCATCGGATGTCAGGAATGTGTTTATGCATACTTGGGAGAGTACTGAGGGTATCACTGGGGGGGGGATGTTTCATTTGGTTTAATTGATTTGCTTGTGCATACATTGACAGACTACTGAAGAGACTGTTGGAGGAAATATTTTCATTTGGAGTCAGCAACGTGCTTATATATACATGGGCAGCCTACTGAAAGGATCATTGGGGGAAATGTTTCATTTAGTGTCATAGGAGTACTTGTGCATGCATGGGCAGACTTTTGAAGGGATCAGTGAGGAAATGTTTCATTTGGTGTTAGGGGCATGCTTATGCATACATGGGCAGAATAATGAAGGGATCATTAGGGGAAATGTTTTATTTGATATTCAGGGAAGTACTTGTGCTTACATGGGTAGACTACTGAAGAGATCTTTGGGGAAATGTTTCATTTTGGCATTGAGGTGCTTGTGCATACATGGGAAGACTACTGAAGGGATCACTGGGGGAACTGTTTCATTCTGGTGCTTGTGCATACTTGGTGAAAGCACTGAAGGGATCTCTGGGGGAAATATTTAATTTGGGTGCTTGTGCATACCTGGACATATCGCTGATGGGATCACTTGGAAAAATGTTTCATTTTGGTGCTTGTGCAATCCTGGACATAGTGTTGAAGGGATTACTTGGAGAAATGTTTCATTTTGGTGCTTGTGCATACTTGGTGAAACCGCTGAAGGGATCACTGAGGAAAATGTTTCATTTTGGTGTTAGTGAAGCGCTTATGCATACATGGTCATATTGCCGAAGGGATCACTGTGCAAAATAATTTATTTTGTGTAATTTTAGTGATTATGCATACTTAGACAAACTACTGAATGGATTACTGGGAAAATAATTCATTTGTCAGGGAAGTGCTTGTGTATACTTGGACAAACTACTGAAGGGATGGCTGGGGGCAAGTTTCTGGATTACAACTCTGATATTAAAGGTGAAGCATCGCTTTCAACAATGGATCCCTCCCATGCAGATGCTGGACTATGAATTGCAAGAACTTATTAGCATACACTGCTTTACAAAATTTCTTATTTGCATCTCATTATACGCAAGGCTTTTTGCATTAGCGTAAATGGCCTCCATGAATCTCATCTTTGCTACACTCACTTGACAAATGACTATGAATACCAGTCATACGTTTGTTAGTTTACCATTACTGTAGCATTTGCAGTCCCTGGTAGAATAATAAGGTTGATTAGGAGGATATATGAAAGGTCATTGGCAAACATTACGGTGGGAGGTTTTCTCTGCAACAAAATATGTTTGAACTTGAACCAGGTAAGCCTGTCCTCCTTCCTCTTTTTTATTTGTTTTATATTTACAGTCATTGTCAAAGAAAATTAGGGACACACAAATTCAGGAATACAACTGGAATGGTAATCAAGAAAAAAAGGTTTTATTCACAGATGATATTATTTTGTACTTCAGAAATCCAGAAAAGGATATTTCAGTGTTTTGGAACATTCTGAGAGGCAACTTCATTTTTTTCAGGATATAAAAATAAATGAAGAAAAAACAAAGTCTATAACAGTAACCAGTGTATTGTTCAGCAATAGCTATATTTATGGGGACATGATAATGACATATTTAGGTAAATAGATTAAAAAGGATTCTATTATGGCAATTAAGAATATGTTGGAAATATTAAACAAAAGATAATATAAAACTGATAAGCTGGTAGCTCTCGATTATGGATATGGATAATAAAAGAGTGAAAATGTTTCCAATCCCTTAGTTTTATGTGCAGGTCAGGTTTGTTTTTATCAACCAGTGAAGCTGTGGATCATAATTAATAAAGAGTTGAAATAATTTATATGAGAGGAGAAGAGGGCAAAAGTAAAGTGGAATAAACAAGCTCTCCCCATAGAACAAAGTAGTTCAGAATTACTTGATTTGAAGGGGTGCTTCAGAGCTGCACAGTTGAGGTTCATATGCATAGCACAAGCAGAAGACTACAAATCAGAGTGGAAAGGGATGATGATGAAACCGGAGTAAATTTGAGAAGTAAGGAGAGAGTAGGATTTTGAATGCAGGCCCTTGAGAGGAGTAACAGTAAACATACAGAGAATAATATTCATAAAGGAGCAGAAAGTACTCTAAGAACTAAGCCAACACAGAAATGGAGAAATCAGATTTTGCCAATAGGAATAACTTCAAGTAGGGGTATAGAAAATAGACAAGAGGAGGCTAGAATTTACTAAAGAACATTAGCAAAGGATCCAACATACTGGAAGTAAATGAATAGAAAGGAAAACGTAATAGGATGAGGTCAAGCAGAAGTATAGACTGCAGATTAGTGACTACCTTCCCTACCAGGAATTTATAACAGTGAAAAGGCAAAGAAAAAGGGATGAGGGGTGTGCTATCTGAAAGACTCGGTCTAGTAGAGTTTTTAATTGAGTCTATAACACAAGATGCTGTTAAAAATTGGATAATTAGTAGAGCATATAATATATGATTGTGTTATTACTGACTCTGTTAGGGAACATGTTTGTAAAGTATTGTGGATAAGGGAGATGGAAGAGAGGGTAGGAATATACACAGATCCTATCCAAGGATGGGTGTGACTACATAAATCGTGAAAAAAGACTTGTGGCCAGGGGTTATAAAGAGATGGTAATTGAAGATACATTACAGGATGTGGCTGAACTTAGATCAACAGAGGCTACACCCTGGTTTTCCAGTGAGGGTATAACAAACAAGCCTAGATATAGTCGACAAAATAGGAGGAACTTTAATAATAAAAGAAAGAGCAAGGTACCTTTAATGATTATGTATAGTAGTGATATACGATGGGTACAGGATGTGATTAAAACAAATTGGAGAATCTTAAGAACAGATGAGTCACAGTAAGCTGCCTGTCGGGCGCTAGAATCCGCCACATAACACAAGCACTCAGGTCTTTCAACAGCAGGTACAAGTACGACTCAGTCATTGTCCACGCTGGTGTCAACGACCTGAGACGTACCTCCTTGGACTACATGAAAAGAGACATTGAGGAGCTCTCTGATTATGTAGCCCAGGCAGGTATGACCCTGACCTTGAGCAGTATCCTACCTTCACCTAGAATGATGCCACAATACAGTGATAAGATGATCAGCTTTAATAATTGGCTTAAATTCTGGTGTCATTCAAAGGGGATCAATGTCTGTCTGCCTGGGATGACATGCTGGACAAGCCACGCTGAAGGGACGGCTTGCACCTGTCACCCCTAGGCTTCCGGATATTGGCAAAGGCTCTTGCCACCCCATAGTGCCTTTTTAGGCAAGGCTCAAATTCTAAACCTACCACCCTAGAACACAAAAAGTAAAAACTAAGGGTAATGCTGCTCAATGCCATAAGTCTCAATCTCAAGATGCACGCACTCGAGGCCCTTCTCAGTATGGAGAACATCGATGTCTGTGCTGTGACAGAAACCTGGTTCAAGGCTCCTGAGAGCACCCCAGCACTAGCAGGTTTCACCTCATATCATGCGTTCCAGCCCCAAAATCCGGACAACACCAAGAAAGGAGGGGCGGGTGTCCATATTCATAAAGGACACCCACACCTCAAGGTTGGTAGCAACGCACGATGCATCGGAGACCATCCAGGTGCAATTAACCATAGGCAAGACTGCTCTGCAATTTGTAGCATGTTACAGGCCACCCTCTCAAACTCAGGAACCTCACATGGCCTTCCTGAAAACAATGGAGGGATAAATGTATCTCCAAACACCATCATACTAGGTGACTTCAACTACCCTAATATAGACTGGGAACACTACTCAAGCCCAAACACTCTAGCCCAAAGGTTCCTGGAGTTCATAAACTCAAATGCCATGGAACAACTAGTCACCATCCCCACAAGAGGAGAAAACATACTTGATCTCATCATCACGAACATGGGATCACAATGTTCAACACCGAAGTATACCCCTCACTGGTGAGATCAGATCATAAACTAATCTCGCTGGAGGTCCTCATCCCACCCCACCTGAAACAAAAAGACCACAGTGAAAAACTTCTCAAAAGCCGACTTCACACTTCTAAAAACTAGTGTGGTCTCCTTTAAGGCCCCTGAGCCAGTGGTAAACATTACTCAAACCGCTGAATCACTTACAAATGCCTTCTACCAGCACCTACAGGACTGCATGGATCAGGCAATCCCAAACAAAACTAAGACTCTTTGTACCAAAGGCAAGCGTCCAGTCTGGTGGACCCCAGCCATAAACAAGCTCTACAACAAAAGGAGGAAGCTACTACAAGATAGAGCAAAATCCTTGAAAGGTAAGACACCTTTGATCATTATAAGTAAAAACTAAGAGCTCTCATAAAATCATCCAAGGCAAATTTTGAGAGAAAAATCGCCAAGGATTCAAAAGACAATCATAAGGCCTTCTTTAGCTATGTTAGAAACCTAGGAGGAAACTCCCAGATATGCTCAGAATTAGTTCAAAATGATGTGAAGATTACTGAACCTACACACATTGCCAACATACTGGCTGACAGGTTCAGTGCAAACTTCTCCCCCTCCCCAAAAGGAGAGATATCTATACCAGAGGATTGTAGCCCCCCAAACATCTCCAACGCCCAGGTGAGAACTGCTCTCTCCAAAGCAAAAAACACAGCATCCATGGGACCGGATGGTGTCCCCAGCTGTGTGCTCCATGAACTCAATGAGGAATTAAACCCGCAGTTAGGACAGCTGTTTAATCTTAGCCTCACCTCAGGATACGTACCCAAGGAGTGGCGCACGGCGACTGTGGTCCCACTTCACAAGGCGGTGCCTCCACCGACCCTGGAAATTACTGTCCCATTAGCTTGACAAGCCTTATCTGCAAAGCCATGGAGAGGATCATAATGGAACTCATAAATAAAGACACAGGGAACTTGCAGACTTTGGATCCAACCCAGTTTGGCTTTGTCAAAGGCAGATCATGCCTTTTAAACTTGGTTGACTTTTTCGAGACAGTCACCAAGGCCATTGATGAGGGAAAGGCAGTCCATACAGCCTACCTTGACCTGGCAAAGGCCTTCGACACAATACCCCACTCAGGCATCATCAAAAAACTCATCAGCTTGAATGTAAACCCATACATCACAAGATGGGTTGCAAACTGGCTAAGTGACAGAACCCACAGGGTCAGAGTTGCTGGAGCCATGTCAGACTCAAAGCCTGTCACAAGTGGTGTCCCACAGGGCTCAGTCCTGGGTCCACTCTTGTTCGGCATCTACTTTTCTGAAGTACAAGCAAACACAGGAGGGTTATGGCTGACAAAGTTTGCAGATGACTGCAAACTGGGCGCCATAGTCGAAAACACATCTGACACAGATATCCTTCAGAAGGGCCTCACAGAAACGGATAACTGGTGCCAGAGTCATGGACTAAAGTTAAATGCCAAGAAATGCATAGTCATACCCTTCGGGAAAAACAAGGTTACCCCTAGCTACCATATAGGTGGCAATCCACTGAGCACAGAAGAAGTCATCAGTGATCTGGGGACCCAGGTTGACAGTAGCCTTTCGTTTGACACTCATGTTGCTAAAGTAGTTAGGAAAACCTTCTACATTGCCCACCTGATCATGAAGGGATTCACATCTAGATCAAGGGAGGTCATCGCCCCTGTACTCATCACTCATTAGACCTATGATTGAGTACAATGCCCCATTCGGAATGTATCTGACCAGACACCTGCAGCAGCTGGAAAGGCCCCAAAAGTTCCTCACCAAAAGGATAAAGGGTCTCAAAATATGTCTTATGCTGCCCGACTGAAAGAACTCCAGCTCTATTCAGTCTCATACCGCTTGCTCAGAGGTGACCTGTGCCTGACATATAAGGCCATGTCAAACCCTGATTTGATTAATATGCTTCACCTCAAAAAATCTAGATCCCTCAGAACCACAAGGGCGGGAGACTTAAACCTTGACACGGTTATTAATAGAACATGCTGGAGGGACAGATTCATCACCCAGAGACTCCCTATGCTGTGGAACAAAATCCCAGTACATGTGAGGCAGAGCACCTCGCTGGCCTTGTTCAAGAGGAATCTTGACCAATGGATGGGGGATCGCAGATATACCCCAGGGATTACTTCAGTGTCACTGCTTGACAGAGGCACAGCAAAATAATAGGCATAGTTTTATTCAAACTAAAGGGGTGGCGAAAGCCAAATAACTATGGGCTAGGCTTATAAATGCCCTTGGGCAGATAGCCTAGTATGAACCTATGAACCTATGGAAGAATTAGTTGGTGAACATCCTGATTTTGTTTTTAAGAGAAATAAAAACTTAAAGCAGATTTTATGTGATAAACAACCTAAAGAGAGAGAGAGATTTATCAGGACTGGGACCTCTCCATGTCAAAGGTGTAAGGTCTGCACATCCATCAGTAGGAAAACTCATTTTATACATCCCCAGACTGGTAAACAGTGTGGACCTAATACCATGGTCACCTGTATATCTACTGATATTGTGTATATAGCCACCTGTATCTGCTGTCCCTCATTTTATGTAGGGAAAACTAATTGCAGGTTGAAGGACAGAATTCTGAGACATCTGTCAGCTATCAGACTTAAGGATAAATGAAATGCTCTTTCAGTACATGTAGAGAAATTTCCAGGGCATCAATTTCTATTTCAAGCATTACAGAAAATAACCAAAGATAGTAGGAACAACAAGGTTTCAGGTTACACTGAGTATTGTGAAACCAGATGGATCATAGAACTAGGGGCACACAGATATCCAGGACTTAATGGTGTGGTGCCTTTAAAACCTATTCTGAATAGGCGTAGACCTTACATTCCAAAGTATTAACTGTTTTATTGATGGCCCCTTTTGATTGGAGCATTTTAGTTTTAAAAAGAATTGTATGTTGTCAAGTTATTGTATGTCTGAGGAAGGGTTTAAGTACCTGAAAGCACTAACATTTCTTGTGTTATATTAAATTATTTTTACTGCCTGGTGGTCTGTGGATTTCTTTTTTCATGATTTATGTAGTCACACCCATCCTTGGATAGGATCTGTGTATATTCCAAACCTCTCTTCCATCTCCCTTATCCATAATACTTTACAAACATGTTCCCTAACAGAGTCAGTAATAACACTATCATACTTGGAGACCTTAATGTCAGTGCCAGAGGGAAAGAATCAACTCTTGTTAGGAAAATGCTACAACAACTTAACTTAGCCTAACAAGAAAAATGACTAGGCTTGATACAAAACAGGTAAATGCATAACTTTAGATTTAATTATAAATAGTATCCAACATAGATGTCTTCACACTGAGATACTGTAAAATTCTCTTAGTGACCACTCACCCTTAAAATTCATCTTGTCCTTCCTTCTGCACCCCTTGAATTCCTCTCCAAATAGTTACTGGAAAAGCCATCCTAGAACAAAGCTATCCCAACTCAATATGCTAAGTGAAGCAGTAGACTGGTCCATCCTCTATAGTATGACCACTACTCTTGATATCCTGTTCAATTCTAACTCCATTTCAGGATGTATTATATCCATCTACCAAAAGAAGACTTAGAGCTCAAATGAGATCTAGAGATGCTGCATGGAAAATGTGGAAATGGACCCACTCAGTTCTATCAATCTTTTCTTAATCTTAGAAAACAAGTGAGAATCGCTACCAACTCAGCAAAGGTATTATATCTCAGACAAAAACACAAAGAAAACTGTTGTAAATCTAAACAGTTCTGGAAACAAATAAAACAGCTGACAGGAGCAATAACCAATTCTGTACAGTCCAGAAATTACCCATTTCTCTTATATGTAACATTGTTGTCAGTGGTTATGCAAACGTTCTGCAGTGCTCCATAAAAACATTACAGTTCTCATAGACTTCATCCTCCATCACATGGACATGACAACATCTCCTCCTCCCCACTATACCCTCTAACTGCCTATGCAGCAACCTTCCACTTTTTCAAATAACTGATGGGCAAACTAAATCCTTAATACAAAAACTTAACAGTGCTGTTGATCATTATATTGATCACTGCTGCAGTAGCCTTAGCTATATGGGTTATCTCCTTCTAAAGATATAATATCTGGCCAGCTTCCAAAGCTTCAGGGCACCGTCTACACGCCTAAACTATCAGGCAGCTCAAGCTGAGCCTGACTAAAAGGCAATTTTGGGTACTAAGCCTTTAGAGTTTACTGCCGCCGAAGAGTACACTCCGCTGAGGCTTTTAAGGATTCATGGTTGACTTGTGATATTCATTTGCTGGGTAGGTAAGTTCCCTTGGGGAAAATACTTCCATATAGCAATTTTAATTATTATTTATTTATTTTATTTTATTTATTTACATTTGCTTACCGGGAAATTTCACCCGGACACAGGTCCTTTTTTAGTGGAGGCCTGGGGAGAAAAGCTCCATGGAACATTAACACTCTCCTCTTCAGGAAAGTTATTTTAAAGCTAGGAGTTTGTGTTTTAATGGACTGTCACTAGACTGTACTGTACTTTTAATTGGGAGAGCTCTTGTTTTCCGTCAGTTTGAAAATTGATTAAAGTAACTGAAAGCCATTTTTTATGGAGAAATTGTGTTTATTTCACTTTGCAGAGCTGGTAAAGTGTATTAAAGTGCTGTCTACTGTGTTTACTTGTGAAAAAAGTGACTTTTAAAAATTATTTGTTTTTACTGGCATTTGCTGCTTGTTTTTCCTGGGAAAGAGAGACCATTTTTGGCTTGATCATTGAACGATCTGTCAGTCCCATGGTTGATCCTTCTTCCAGCCACAAAAAAGAAAAAGTTAGGCAAAAAGCCTTTGCCATCACAGCAGGTTAGCAATTTGCCTCAGCCACAGGTGGTTGGCTATGCTCCGGTCATTAATTGTACCTCAGACAACTCATCTTTTACCCCAGATCCCTCTGATGTAGCAACTACAGCCACTATGTTCTGCGGCTTTGCCATGTCCCTTGCATATGTTGGGGACCTCTTAGTGGGTAGGATGAGTCATTCCTGGAAGAAGGAACAGGGAAGGCTTCCCTATATTGTTAGAGTTGTGCCCATCCCCTGGGAAGCTGCTCCTGCTGCCATTAGTAACATTGTTGGTCCCATTTTTCCTTTCAAAAAGAAGCAGAAAATGTAAAATGTACCTACTCCTCCTCAAATTTCCTTAGACAGGAGTTTATTTGGTCTGGCTTAGGGTTTAATTGAGGCTACTGATCCTTCTTCTAGTTTCTGGTAAAAAAAAAAAATAGAAACCCCCTTTCTTGAAGAGATTCAAGATTCTGAATCTGGACACAAGAGGATGAAGTGACAGATACAGGGTTTTCTCCTCAGATTTCTGATTCAGACTCAGTGGAGAGCTCAGTTTCTGATTCTCCTTTTGAGGGGTTCTCTTTCTCTGAGACTATTTCTAGAATGCACCAGTGTATTCATTGGGAGAACACTTTGGTTTGTCAGTCCCTAAGAAAATACTATGAACTGTTTCAGAAGGAATTTATATAACTTGCACCCATTCCTCCAGTTTTGTCAGCTTTGGAGGATGTGTGTGTTACTACCATACTTTTCCTGATAGTCAGCCAGCTACCCCTAAAAGGCAGATATAGGATGTGTAAAATTCCTCAGTCTTTTAAGTTTTTTGTAAGTTTTCCAAACTTGATACAGCAGCTTTAACTTCAGTTAATACTTCTGTTGCTAACGGTTAATTCCAATCCTACTATTTCTGATAAGGATGGGAAGATTATTGATAAGTATATGAAAAAAGTGGGTCTATATTAAATGCTCGAAGAGGCGGTGCATCCAGCACCTCTTCATCGACACGTAATCAGAGACCGCACTAAACCGCGAACATTCAAAATAGCAATTTCTTTCCCTGGGAAAGAAATCTCTAACACTAAAAACACATACAAACAATTTAAAACATAAAGTGGGGGACTTTGCCCCCCATAACCCCCAATTTGGGGGGCTGTGCCCCCCATACCCCCTAACTAAATATACCAACTCCGAGATCGTACTACAGTGGGGTAAAGGACAATGTCACAGCTCAGGCAAAATTATTTTTTCCCTGGGAAAAAATCACTGACCTGAGCCTTTGCTTTTTTCTAATTTTGGTCTACATGTGTTGGCAAAAGGGCATTCACTGTAGTGCCATTTCGCTGATCTAATATGGACCCCAAAAAAGTGTATGCTTCTTTATCTTTGATTTTCAGAATTTTGAATTGTCAGTTTCAAGTGTTAAGCTTTGTTCTGACTAATTGTGAAAGTATAAGGAATGTTTACCTGCAGTTTTGTTCTTGTGAGGAAAAATCTCCTTTAAATAATTTAATTTATTCTAGTTCAAGTCACTACTTATTGTATACAGTGTGTGCATTACTTTGTTGCTACTTTTTCGAAGAGCTATGTCCACTGGTACTGTTTTGAGGAAGAATGCATGGCTGTGTTCTCAGAATCTCCCAGATGATGTTTACAATGAGATTTTAAATTCTTCTTTGGACAGAGATTTAGTTTTTGGCCCCACTGTTGCAGAGGTGATCAAAAGTATGATCAAAGAAGAAAGCTGATACAGGGAATTTCTAAGATTTTTCAGCCCTTTTCCAAATTTTCTCTAACTCCTCTTCCAGTTTTAGTAAGAAACAAAATAAACAGCCACAACAAAATGTAGGTAAACAGATATTTAAGAAGAAATGCAAGGGTGTTCCATAAAGAATTCTGGAAACTCTCAAAATCAAAGACAGTCCAATAAGTCAGAATGACTGTTTAAAAGACTTTCTTCCCATACTGGCATCCCTCGCTTTCTTCCAGAAAGTCTGAATCTCCAGTTGGGTTATGAAGATCATTTATCAAGGTTACACATGGCAATGGGAGAAAAGTCCTCCTTCCTGGGGGGGGGGGGATATTTCCTCATCCTCCAGACCAGACTCTCTTGTTTCCTCCTGTCCATTATCACATACTATCCTGCAGAGTGATAAAACCAGTTCCCCCTTTTAAGGTGGGAGGTGGGAAAGGGTTTTAGTCAAGGATGTGTTTAGTGACAAGAAAATGCTTGGAGACCAGTTATTGGTCTTTCTTTTTTAAATGTTTGTGATATTGCCCAATTTCAAAATTATGTCACTTCACAACCTCTTACCTCTTCTTCCTCATTCAAGCTTCTGCTAACACTAGACTTAAAAGTTGCTTAGCACATACCTATTCATCCAGACTTCAGGCGTTTCTTAAGGTTTTCTATGTCTGGATCACATTATCAATTCTCTGCCTCACCCCTTGAGATTTCTTATACAAGCTGGGATTATAAGAGAACATTCAAAAATCTTTCTTGATTCCTTCCCACAGAAATATGTTTCTGGGATGTCAACTAGACAACACAGCTTAAAGAGCTTTTCTTGCACAGGAAAAAAAAAAGATCTAGATCTATTTCTAGGGATTTCTACTCAGACTTCGATCACTGCAAGGGAATACGACAAATTTTTGATCTCATGGCTTTTGTGATTCTGATGATACCCCTGGCTAGATTCCACATCATAAAGATGCAGTGGTATCTGTAGTCTCTCTGGTCCCAGCAAAAACACCTCTTGTCTTTTCTCTGATCCCAGTACTCCAGGTTTGCCAGAAGAGAAATCACTTGCTGGAGACAACAGATATTCCTAAATCCAGGCCTCCCCTTCTCTTTCCCTGTTCCAAGGCAGTCGGTTGCCACAAATGCCTCAGACTTTCCTTGGGGTGCAGTTTCTGAAGGGATAAAACTGCAAGATGTGGGAAACACCAATGACAGAAGCAAGCACATAAATATAAAAGAGATGCTTGTCCTGATCAAAGCACTCAACTCTCTGAATCATCTTTGATCCTTGGGAACTCTTCAATTTGTTTAAGACAACACCACAGCCATGTGGTACATCAGCAAGAAAGGGGAAAACCAGGTCATACCCCCCTCTGCAGACTATCCATATTAGATTGGGATATAGCTTCATGGCACAATCTCACTCTACAGGCATCCTACATTCCATCAGAGCAAAACTGTGTGGCAGACAAGCTGAGAAGGACAAGGGCGGAACCTCATGAATGGGAAATAGATCAGGGGTCTTCAATGATTTGATCCATTTGTTGGGAGTTCCTCAAACAGACCTCTTTGCCACCTCTTTGAACAATCAGTTGACAAGATTCCGCTCCAGGACTCCATGCAAGAAGGTGCGGAAGACAGATGCATTTTCTTTTCTTTTGACAGGTATGTTCCTGTATGATTTTCCACCATCTTCACTAATATCCAGGGTACTTCTGAAGGTTCAGAAGAAATCCCCCAAGATCATTGCGGTAACTCCCTTTTGACCTAGGCAAGTGTGGTTGTCCCTTTCTTTGGAAATGGCCAGAGAATGGTCTACTCATGCAAGAGGTGTTTGACACACCCCGACACCAATCAACTTCAATTAACTTCTTGGATGATAGGGTCTTAATTCATTTTAGGCATCTATTTACTGAGGATGTGCAGCAGGTGGTAATGGAGGGAAGAAACCTGCTACTAGAAAATCATATATTAGCAAACTGAAAGTGTTTTCTAGTTGGTGCCAACAACATAACCAGTACCCTTTCAGGGCTAGTTGTTCTCTAGTTTATAATATTTGCGAGATTTACTTTAGCCTTTTTTACTTATCTATCAAGGTTTATTTATTGGACATTTCAGCATGTTTGCCCATGGATTTGACTCTTTCAATGCATTCTCATGTCAAAATGTTTTTGAAAAAGGGTGGAGACTAGATGGCCAACTGAGAGCAGTAAATTTTGAGAGCTCCATAAACTAGTATAATAATATAAGAACAATTTATTATTTTCAAGTTTAAAATGTCAGAAATCTATAGATAAATTACTAAACTACATAAATATCAATTTTAGTGGAGATATACAAAACTTTCCCTGTCAAGTAACTTGGGAGATATAGTGAGTCACTGAATATAAACAACTCGAGGAATTCTCATCCAGATGAAAAAAGAACTGCAATTGATGACATCTACCTTACAGGAACTATCTTTGAAGACGGATGGCTTTAAAAATGACTTAGAAAACCTCAAATTAAATTTTCAAAAACAGACTGATACTCTTAATGAACTATTACAGCAACACCATACAAAAATAACAAATATAGAGACTTCTCTAAATGACACTGAAGGGAGACTCAAAGAAAAAGAATTCCAAAAAGAATTTCTGCTTAAACAGAATGCATGGCTGCTTAACAAAATAGATGACTTAGAAAACAGGGAAAGGAGAAACAACATAAGGATCTTTGGTCTCCCTGAAAAGACTGAAGGAGAAGACATTATTTCATTCTTAACCTAGATTCCTGAATTTTTAGACTTGAAAGAGGGACTTTCATTTGGAATTGAAAGGAAGCATAGAGCACTGAGGAAACCTACTTCTAACTTGACAAATACTCCATCTAGAGCCATAGGTATAAAATTTCTTTTATTTCTGGACAAGGACCTAATATTAAAATCTGCTTGGAGAAAATCACCCTTAAAATACAATCAAAGCCTGATAAGGTTTGACAATGATTATTCTTCCAGAGTACTAGAACAAAGGAAAAAAGTCTGGCCAATAATAAAACTGTTGAAACAAAACAACATTAAAGCACAGCTGGCCTTTCCAGCCAAGATAAAAATACTTTTTGCCAATGAGATGAGAACCTTTAATGACTTAGAAGAAGCTACTATAGTAATAAAAAACAAAATCGTGTCTATCCCAGAAGAAATGGAATGGATGGCCTCTACTCTTAAAAGAATAAAAGAAACAAATCCTTGGACTGATGCTAGAAAGAAGAAACAAAAAACTGATTCCAAGATAGCTGTCCGAAAAAAATAACTCTTACAACTACATCTCTCAAAGTATCAACTGATATGGTACATCACTTGTCATCTGTTTTTATTTAAAAAAAGGTGGGTTTCTTAAACAACTGAGAAACAGTAATGATTTATTCAGAATGTTCAACGAGTCCAGTAATTCTTCACAAAGGTAGGTCAAGATGGGTTACTATTTACATTATATATAAGCCAAACAAAGCAACATATAATATAAACATAGAAGTTTCTATTCCCCTACTTGAACTCATTGAATAATTATCTTGTTCATTTTTCATTGTTTTTACTTATAATAATTTAAGTAATTAATTAACTAATTCAAAAAGGTACCATTCATCAGAGTTCAGTCTCAAATGTAACAAATTAACATCATATATAATAGCAGTAACAGTAGAGTGTTTTGAAAAAAAATGCTGTCATGGAGACAAATGCCTTCTTCAGATAAAGTATGATTTAGAAATGTCATGTATATCTTGGTTGAATAATAGTAGCAAGCTCTTAGTACAAATGTCATTATTATTCTGCCTAAACATAGTTAATATCAGTTATGGCAGGTATCATAGCTTTGAGTGCTGTTTGATTAAGCCTGACATGGTGTGTGTGGATGCAACTGTGTCTGGCAGCTTTTGTATGTTGCCGTTTTTGTCTCTGGGAAGCTGTGGGTTGTGGCTTGTGATCGAGGTTTACTGATGCTTGTGTATTAGGAAGATACATTTGGTGCTTTAGCCTGGATCTAGGGGAAGGGGGTGGAGAAAACTGTGATTTGGGATATTTTGGCAGAGAATAGTTTGTTTATACATCTGCTGAGTGAGAGGTGGGAAGGCTGGAAGAATGTGTTATCTCTTGTTGTAGTGGATTGTTGTTGGGAGGTTTTTTTTTTTTTTTTTTTTATCTGTTTGCTCTCCATTCTTTTCCTCTGCTATCTCGCTGAAGGAGGGAATTTAGGCTTGAAGTTGCAGTGAAGTGAAGCTTTGCCTCAGGTGCATCATGAGCCTCTGGTATGCAGTACACAGACACACTAACAGAAACAGATGCTCCCAGGTTGCTATGGTAATGGAGACAGCATGATGATAATGCTTAATGGCTCTGAGGAGCCTCCGAGATGATTCTTGGCAATGTTTTTGGGTTAAAAAAATAATATATATATATATATATATATATATATATATATATATATATATATATATATATATATATTATATAATAAAAGGGCTGTTTTAAACCACATGTACACATATTGATGGTCTCCCAATACTTCGTTTAGCTCATTAAGTTGATTCTTGATAAAAAAAATAAATAAATAAAATAATAAGCGCAGTTTATATTTAAAATGAATTTTGGTCCAAACACATTAAGGACTTACATAAGACTGGAAGTCTGAGTTATTGTGAAAGACTAAGAGCACTTGGTCTTGTCCAGAACCCTTTGCAGTGGTCTGAGAGGTGAGCTTGCTCAGACATGTTGGGCATATGGAGATAACTGATTCTATGGGTGTTTGGGGCTGCCGGAACTGCTAGAGAGTCATCAGATTTCCTTCATGGAAATTTCTGTGGAAATAGAAGGTGTGTTGAGTGGTTCACTGGCAGAGTGGCCACTGCATGGAACAGGCTGGTAAAATGAAACAGGACAAATATTGGTTTGGATATTTTAAGAACAGCCTGTAAACACACCACATGAACTAGTGAATGGCATTCTGGCAAAACTAGATGGGTATTGTTGCCCGTGCTTGCAGTACTGATATGTGAGTGTGTAAGGATGGAAATATACTTATAACAAATAAGAAACTAGAAGGGTCTCATAATTTAAAGTCTATGGACTGTATAAACATGCTTGGAAGGAGCTAATAAGAATAATAAGCATTACAGATTGTGTTCTCTCAAATAACTAAGCAACAGCCAAAAAAAAAAAACACAGTTATATAATTTATGATTTTAGTAAATCTAAACATAAAATATATAATTGTCATGTAAGATGAAGCAGTCTGCTGAATTTAGATATTACAGACAGGATGTAATAATATGGGCTTGTGTATAATAACACAACTGTCTTAACTTGTCATAAATGACATACACTACACTGAACATCAAGTGGAAGCATGATGATTTTCTTATATAAGTAAATATGCATAACAAGTCATGTAATTCCTTCAACTTGAAATGTAGTTTTTTAACCCATCTTGACCATATATAATACTTAAGTGGTTATCAAGGTAACTAATGCTTAAACATGACATCAAACTGACAAAGTTGTTAAAGAGAAACAATAGAAGCCTGAACTTGAAATGTCACAAAATGTAACAAATCATATTCTGAACAAATAGTATTAAATTGACAATAGACACTCAGTTTAATAACATGGGCTTGTGTATAATAACACTACTGTTTTAACTTGTCATAAATGACATACACTATATTGAACATCAAGGGGAACCATGATGATTTTCTCATATAAGTAAATGTGCACAACAAGTCATGTAATTGCTTTAACTTGAATTGTGGTTTTGTAACACATCTTGACCATACATAATACTTAAGCTGTTACCAAGGTAACTAATGTTTTATACATGACATCAAACTGACAGAGTTGTTCAAGGGAAACAATAGAAGCCTGAACTAGGAATGTCACAGAATGTAACAATCACATTCTGAACAAATAGTATTAAATTGACAATAATCACTAAGTTTAACCTTTGCTGATTATACAAAATAGAATGTTGCCATTTAAATCTAAACTCTTTCAGTATATGCCATAAAATGGCAATTTATGAATTGTTTGTTGTTTTTAACCTATAATTTCACTCATTTTATAATAAGAAATGACAGATATGAAAATCCCTATGTGTAGGAAATGGTGGAAGAGGGATGCACTGATAATTAAAATGCACTAACTTTCATCAATGTTCACATAAAACAAACTTGATGCTTTAAGTTAGCAACAAACAAAGTGATTACTTAAATGCTGGAAAACAATGAAATATAACTTCTGAAATATCCAGTAAAATACATTATATTATAAACATTACGTATAAATATTACCATCTATTTATATTAAGTAATACGTTTTAAAAGACTTCATCAGTAAGGGTGAATATGTTAAATAACTGTGTGCTATAATCTTTTACTAAGGTTTTATATATGATACAGCCTATTTACTATGATTGAATTGCTTGTCTTCTATCTTTCATGTAAATATTAATTCCTTATACAGCAAGTAAACATTCATACATTCATATTGTATTAGAATTCTGTCTAATCTACAATAGTACTATATATGTTCAAAATAACATAAATATTACTTATTCCTATTACATATATTCTCCATATGATAATTCAATTTATGGAGCTCAGATGTTCTGGATTGTCAAGGTATGAGTGATAATCTGATGGACTTGGATTTGGCCATTAGATTAGGAATGATTTTCATTCCATTTATAAATTTAAATTTATTTCACAAAAACATTTTAGTATGCCTGACCAAAACATTATGTTATTGGTAAACACTCAAGGTATAAAACTAATAATTTCCTTTAAAAGCTCAAACATATACTTTATAGTTATCAGAGGAAAATATTTAATAGTCACAATAAAACAAAAAATACATAATCTAAATAACCTAAGATGGATTTAACTTTATTATCTGTAAATATCAATAGCTTAAACAATCCTAGCAAGAGATCAAATCTACTGAAATATTTAAAATTGAACAAAGCACAAATTGCCTTCCTTCAGGAAATGCATTTCAAAACAAATGACAATTACAAATGGAATCCTAAGGAATGTATGACATTGGCACAATCCACTTATAAGACAAAGACAAAAGGGGTAACAATTTTACGGAAAACAAATGTGATTAACCCAGAAATCATTTATAAGTATGAAGATAAAGAAGGCCTTATGGCATTAGTAATAGTTAAATATAACAACAGAATATGGACCCTAGCCAATCTATACTGGTCCCCAGGCATTGGAACAGGAACTGTTAAAAAACACTAGGATTTCATTTCCAATAATTATAAAGGCAACTTAATATTAGGAGGAGATTTTAACTGTATATTTGATATTTCTGAAACTACAAATAAAATATTGCTGTGTACATCTGCTGTATCAAAAGCTTTAAACACGTGGGTAGAATCATTTCATCTTGTAGATACTTTCAAATTTAAAGAAGATAAATCTTTGTTGTTTTCCCATAAAGATCACAGATTTGGTACCCAAACTAGAACAGATAAAATATTTGCTGTCAATGACTTACACTCTAAAATCATTAATTTTTCAATCACTCCCTGCCCCTTTTCAGACCACAATTCATTGATACTAAAACGTCAAAATGCATACAAACCATTAATCTTTAACTCCAGAATTCCAGCATATATAACTAAAATTAAAGAGTTCAAACCCTGGTTGTTATCGGAATTACAGTTCTTCTTAGATATTAATTACATCACAGTAATAAATAAAATAATGATATGGGACTCATTAAAAGCTCACATATATGGTAAAACTCTAATTTCATATAAAAAAAATCAGAGAAGGGTATTCTGAATTATTAGATCTACAATCCAAACTTTTGCCAGTAAAAGCTGAAAAAAATCAAAATCATTTGGAGATGAAAAAGAAAGTAGAAGTATTAAACAATAAATACAACAAAATTCTAACACATAAAACTAGTTTAGCTTTAGAAAAACTAAAAATTAATACCTTGGCCATTTCTCACGAATATCTACATTATGCAATCAAAAGCTAATAACATTAAAAGTATATTCCATGAAAAGAAAGAGAAAAATGTCTCAGATATAGGTGACATTCTTGATGCCTATTGAAGTCACTATATGGAACATTTCCAAAAAGAAAATATACATATCGATCAATTAAATCTAGATGAAAAATATTCTAATATAAAAAAAAATCAGAAAAATTAAAACTAGATCTGCAAGCACCCATATCCTACAAAGAAATTACAGGTACAATAAAAGAGGGCAAAAATAATAAAGCTCTAGTTATAGATGGCATAATTATATGAATATATAATTTTTCCTTCAAAGATACTGTCCCTCTTCTATAAAACTCTATTAGAAATGCAGTCACAAGCCTTAATACCATCTTCTTGGAGATATTCCCTAATCACACCAGTCCCAAAGGAAAACAAATCCCCAAACCTCTGTACCTCATATAGACCTATATCATTATTAAATAATGACTATCAGATATTTATGACAATATTAACTAACAGAATGAAAATACCACTATCCAAAACAATAAATAATGATTAAACTGGATTTATATATCATAGACACAGACATGACAATGTTAAAAGAATACTTTCTCTTATATATTATGTTAATAAAGAAAATAAAGAAACACTCATAATTGGCTTAGATATAGAGAAAACCTTTGATTCACTAAATTGGGACTATTTATTCAAAATCCTAATGCTATTTGAATTTCCTGCATCCTTTGTTCATATCCTAAAGAATATATATACAAATAATTTAGCGTATGTCAAGTTAGGTCCTTTTACCCCTATAGTGCCTTTTTTAGGCAAGGTTCAAATGACAAATTCACCTCTGTAACAGGAACAGGCAAGCAAAAACTGAGGGTAGTGCTACTCAATGCTAGAAGTCTAAATCTCAAAATGCACTGACTCGAGGCACTCCTTAAAATGGAGAACATTGATATCTGTGCAGTGACTGAGACCTGGTTCAAGGCTTCAGAAAGCACCACTGCATTACCAGGCTATAACTCATACCACACTTTTCGGCCATCTAACCTGGACCGGAACACCAAAGGTGGAGGTGTGCCCATATTCATTAAGAATATCCACACCTCCAGGCTAGTTGCTCAGCATAATGCATCCGAGGTTATCCAAGTGCAAATAACTCTGGGCAAAACTGCAATCCAAACTGTAGCTTGCCACAGATCCTCCACCATGCCCCAGGATTCCCACTCCTCTTTTCTTGATATAATGGAAAATATTAGGGTTCAACCAAACACCCTAATATTGGGCGATTTCAACTACCCCACCATTAACTGGGAAAACTACTCATGCACCAACTCCTTCGCTCAGCGCTTTCTGGAATACATAAATTCCAATGCCCTGGATCAACTTATCCACACCCCCACCAGGGGCAATAATATCCTAGACCTAGTCATTACCAACATGAGTGACCGGTGTTCCACACCTGAAGACAACTCCTCGTTGGTCAGATCCGACCATAAGCTAATCACTCTAGATATCCACATCCCGCCCCACCCCACCCCCATTAAGTAAACCATGGTAAAATATTTCTCCAAAGCCAACTTCATGCTTCTTAAGACAGAAGTGGTGAACTTCATGACTCCCATGCAGATGGACAGTACAGTTACGACTGCTGAATCCTACACAAATGCACTCTATAAGCACTTACACAAGCACATGGAACGTGCTATCCCAAACAGAATCAAGACCATATCCTCCAAAAAAGGAAGCCAGTCTGGTGGTCCCCTGCCATAAACAAACTCTACAACAGAAGGAAGAAACTGTTGCAAAAGAGAGTAAAATCGCATGAGTGGAGAGGCTCCCTGGTCAGCCTCAGTAAGAAGCTGAGATCCCTTATAAGATCTTCCAAAGCTAGATTCGAAAACAAGATCGCCACTGACTCTAAGGACAACCACAAAGCATATAGCTATATCAAGAATCTCAATGGCAACACCCAGATCTGCTCTGAGTTACAACACAATGGCACAAAAATTACAGAACCAACTGATATTGCCAATATCCTGGTAGATAGGTTCAGTGCTAACATTACCCCCCTCTCACCCCCTAAAGGGCCTATATCTATACAGGAAGAATGCAGAGTCCTTGTAATCACAACTACAAGGTAAAAGCAGGACTCTCTAAAGCCAAAAACACAGCATCCATGGGACCGGACAACATCCCAGGCTGCGTTTTACATGAACTTCAGAACAAACTGACTCCCCACCTAAGCACCATGTTCAATCATAGCCTCACATCAGGCTTTGTGCCCACTGAATGGTGCACAGCAACAGTTATCACACTCCACAAAGGGGAAGCCACCACTGATCCTGGGAACTATCGCCCTATTAGCCTGTCTAGCCTGGTCTGCAAGGCCATGGAACTTATCATCGTGGAATTCATAAACAAAGACATTGGTAACCTCCAAACTCTGGACCCCACCCAGTTTGGGTTTGTGAAAGGCAGATCATGCCTCCTGAACCTGGTTGACTTCTTTGAGGCAGTCACCAAAGCCGTAGATGAGGGTAAGGTGGGTCACACAGCCTATCTTGACCACGCCAAGGCTTTCAACACCATCCCCCATTCTGGAATTATAGCTAAACTCACTAAACTAGGTATAAATCCCCAAGTCACAAGATGGGTTGCCAACTGGCTCACTGACAGAACCCATGCTGTAAAAGTTGCAGACTCCAAATTTGACTTCAAACCAGTGACAAGTGGAGTACCACAGGGTCCAGTCCTGGGACCTCTCCTGTTTGGTATCTACCTCTCTGAGGTACAAGCTAACACAGAAGGCCTCTGGCTAATGAAGTTTGCAGATGACTGCAAACTAGGAGCTATAGTTGAGTCCCCAAATGATGTGGACATCCTACAGAAGGGCCTCACTGAGACAGATGCCTGGTGTCAGAGCCATGGCCTCAAGCTCAATGCCAAAAAGTGCATTGTTATCCCCTTTGGTAAAAACTCTGTACCCATGAACTACCACATAGGCGGCAGTCTTCTTAATGCCGAATGTGTGATAAGAGACCTTAGGACCCAGGTGGACAGTAGTCTCTCCTTTGATAATCACATTGCCACAGTAGTCAGGAAATCCTTCTACATGGCACACCTCATCACAAAAGGGTTATCATCCAGGAAAAAAGAGGTCATTGTTCCCCTCTACTCGACACTCATTAGACCCATTATAGAGTACAACGCCCCTTTTGGAATGTACCTCACAAGACATCTACAGCAGCTGGAAAGGCCACAGAAGTACCTCACAAAGAGGATTACTGGCCTCAAACAGATGCCTTACACTGACCATCTCAAGTCCCATGTCACTGATTCTGTTTGCTCTGGCTCTTGAAATATTGGCAGATTCAAGTTGTAACAATATAAAAATCAAAGGAATACATGTTTATGAACAATACAATTCCAAAGCAATGCTATTTGCTGATGACATATTACTAATATTATCTAATACAAAAGAGACTTTAGAAGAATTAGATATATTAATTGACAAATTTCACATGACTTCAGAACTCCATTTCAGTAAATCAAAATCAAAATTTTTATCTTTAGATAAAAAAGAACTGCAGACTAAGGGGGATCACATCAAAGGGAAACAAGAATCTACCTTAAAATATCTAGGAATTGAGTTATGCAAGGATAATAATGAATTGGTCTCAAAAAACTACAATAATATCATCAATACAATTAAACTCTCTGGAAAAATGGAACAAAATAATATTAACATTTGAAGATAGATAGACTACATTTAATAAAAATGGCCTAGACCCTATATATAGCCTTGGCAATACAACTGTTACCAGAAAGAACTATACTTAAAGAAATAAATTCATGCCTAATAAAAGTTATATGGTTTCCCAAAAGAAACAGAATAGCTTTAATACATCATATCAGACCATGGAAACAGGGAGGATTAAACTTTCCTGATATAGAAACATATATAAAAGCATCAATATCTAAAACAATTTCAGATTGGATAAGTCCAAATTACTCAGCAAATTGGAAAGAATTACCAACTGTAATATTAATACATGAATTTGATTTACAAAAAAAAATTTCAAATAACAGATGAAAACAATTTGCCATGGCACATATTATGTATTAGTATGCAATATAACGTAACTAAACCCACTAAAACACATATGATTAGTTATTACATTGACTCATTTAGGAAAATTATTAATGCAAATATAGATTTAAAAATCTGGTTTGATCTTTTAACACCATTTACAGTCACAAAGAACTTTCCACATAAAATATATAGAGAAATTATTAATTCTTGGGAACAGAAAGGATCTGTTTGTTGGCTCCAATGTATCAAAGAACTAAAAGTGTTAGATATGTAAGTAATAAAAACAGTATACAAAATTCCACAACAGGACTGGCTAACTTTACAGAGTATTCTGTCATATTAGCAAGATTTAAGTAGAATAATTAACAATTCTTCATTTAAATAAATACCTAAATTTACAAAATACATATATGAAATCATATATAATGACTTTGACATGGGAAACAGTATTTTAAAATTTTACAAAATATTGATAAACTATAAAACAACACCCAAAACCTCATATTGGAAATATACAACAAAAGGACACTCAATACAGGTAACTGAAGATATTAAAACAAATATCTTATTATTGATAAAATATACACCCTTTACACAATACTGGAAAGTTTTTAATTGGAAATGCTTGCACAGAGCATTCTTAACCCCAGCTAGAATCAGTAAAATTAGTTCTTCCATAAAAGGAATATGTTGGAGATGTGAGCAAGTACACAATGCAGATTGGAACCACATTTTCTTTAATTGTGTTAAAATTAAGCCATTTTGGAATGGTATTAATAACTTTCTACAAGCTTTATTTAATGAATCATTTTATTTAACTAAAACTCTTGTATTATTAAATGTGAACAAAGGTCTTCATTTGAATAGGTCAAACATGTATCTAGTATGGACTATACTTGCAATTTTCAAGGAAGCGTATAACAAGAAGATGGAATACAGACATAATACCAACTTTGGAAGACTTCTACAGACTACTGAAGACCACAGCATTATTGGAAATTAAAATTAAAGAACCAAGAATTTATCCAAAGCCATTTATCAACAACCCTTGGTGAAAAGTCTTATCGTTGATTGACACTATACAGTAATTGATCAGACACTCTGATGATGGATTGGACGTACTTATAAAGTAACTGTATACATTAAGATCTGTTATAGTGTCACGCTAATGTAAATAATGTACATATTTATTTAAGATGTTATGTATAAATACTATGGAATTCATTGAAATGTATTTGAAAAAAAAAACTTTTTGAGGAAAAAAAATGTTTTTGAAAGAGGTTTTGTATAAGAGGCCTCCAAGAAACCTGATGGCCCCTTCTTAGGATCTTAACTTTTTGTTAGAGAAGCTAACACTTGCTCCATTTGAACCTGCTAATCTGGCTGACTTAAGGTTCTTAACATGGAAGACAGTTTTACTGATTACTCTATACTTTGCAAGAAGGGTATCTGAGTTGCAAGGTTTTATGGTGAGTCAACCCCATCTTTTCCACAGAGACTGCTTATCCTTCTTTTACTTCAAAAGAGGTACCCGAGTTTACTTTAAGCCAAACTATTCATATCTATATTTTCGTTTCTGAATCCACAGACAACTCAGGTGTACCTTGACTGAACTAAATCTTTCAGTTATTTGGATCAATTGTTCACTTCTTGTGAAAGAAAGACGGGACAACATGTGTCAAAACAGACTATTTCCAAATGGCTGTCTAAGGCTATTAACTTTTTTTTTTATACTTACCACAGCAAAAGTATTCCAGGCAGGGTCAAGGCCCACTCTACTATGGCCTTGGCTTAATGTATTGGCTTTTTGAAAAGGATTGGATTCTAGAAGTATTCTAGAAGCTACAATGAGATCCTGTGTACATATGTTTAGTGCACTATAAGTTTGATTCATTCTCTAGGTTTAGATTAGGTTTTGCAAGAACCATTTCCAGGGTCTTTTGGACTGTTCTCCTTCCACCTCCCAGATGTAGTAAGGCAGGGTTATCTACCCATATAGCTAAGGTTACTGCAGCAGTGATCAATATGATGAATATAGAACTGTTGTGTAAGTAAACTTACCATAACAGTAGCTGTTTGAATGATCACTGCTGCAGTAACAGCTCCCTCCCACCATTTTGTGTGTGTGTGTGTGTGTGTTTATGCCACGGTGTGGTCATTTACTGTTATTTTTTTTGTTCTTCCTAGCATTGTACTTTTATGACTCAGCCTCTCTGTTGGCAGGAAAGCGGTGAAGGGCTTAGCACCCAAACTTGTCTTTTAGTTCATTCAGCTTGAACTGCTTAAATTTTTGGGCATGTGAAAGGTGCCCTGAAACTTTGGAAGCTGACTGGCTGTTATATCCTTGGCAGGATATAACTCATGTAGTTAAGGCTGCTGGAGCAGTAATCATTTGTACATCTACTGTTATGGTACAATTAGTTACACAACTGTACTTCTTAACTCCATCCTAATTTTCTAAAACTCGTATGTTTAACGACTCAGTTACCTCAAGTTCTGTGCCTTCTGTATTCAAACATGCATACCTCATTCTACTTCCTAAATTCTGTTCTCCCAGTGATATGAAGGACTACAGGCCCATTTCTAATTTCTGCCTTATTACTAAAATATTTGAAACATTGCTGTACAGACAGCTGGTAAAACACATTAACAGCTATGGCTTGTTATGTGATTTACAGCATTGTTTTCAAAATAACTTTAACAAATGTACAGGCCTTTTAACAGCACCTGACACCATTTAAGCAAATTTAATGAAGGCCTCATTACTGCAGGTCTGTTTGGAGATATGACTAGGGCAACTGAAACCATCAACCATATCATTCTCAACAAACTGGAGAAATGTAACTTTTTAGACTGCTCAATTCACTGGTTTCAGAGTTATTTACAGGAAAGATCATTCCAGGTTTTCTACAATAACTCTTTCCACCACATGGATGTACATAGGGTGCCACAAGGACCTTCTCTTCTCCCTCTTTGCCAATGACCTTCACCCTCAACCACCCACATCATGCATGCAGATAACATACTTCTCTTACAATGTGGCAATCCCTGTTGTGATCTAGAAAGCAAGCTACAAAATGACTTTGCAAAACTGTGTTACTGGTATCTCTACAACAAACTGCTAATTAAGCACAAAAAACACTAATGTTATGGTCTTCTCGGCACCTCAAGAAAATATCCCCCAATTTTCTCTCCATTCTCATAACAGATCTCATTGGGAACACTATTCCCTATGTTACAGAGCAGAAGTACCTTGGACTCGTACTGGCTCCCACACTGTCCTTTACAACAGACAATAGACACCATAGCTAATAAAGTCTTAGGTCAACTGAAAATATGTACTAAAATCTCTCCCCAAGAGCCTGTTTATTTATTGCTAAAAACATATTACTACCTAAACATGAATATGGTCTCCCTTTCGTGGTTTGACACTCAGCTAATAATGACCGTAGAATACAAATGCTAGAGAAAAAAAATTTCAGATTTACACTACTAGCAGACTCCCTTCTCCATCATTGCAAATTATCAGAAAAAAAAAAATGGCCCTCAGTAACTAACAGGGCTACCATTCTGCTGAGTACTCTTATATTCAACATTTTAATACAATGTTACTGTCCACCTCTAAAAGGAAAACTTCCTATTCAACAGAATGTATAGAAGAAGCTCTTGAGTATACTCATTTTCTCTTGTTTGTCCCTTTCAAAACCAAAATTGGATTCAAAGCTTTCTGCAGACTGGGACCTGCAACCTGGAATCACCTGAGTACTGAAATTAGAAAACAAGTACCATTTATGCTTAAAATCGTACGCAGCACTTTCAAACAGAATCATCTTGCAGTTCCTATAAAAACAATGGTTAATTCCTAAAGCATTTTGCTTTATTGACCTTATATTGGAATCTAAGGTATAAATGGTTCTCCACTGTACACATGAAATTATATTGTAGTGTTTCTTACTGTTTATACTTGTTCTTTGTACTGCTGCTTTATTTGTATGTTCAAAGTGTTGCAAACAATTCTCATGTAACTACATTTGATAAACTATTTTATGCTACGCTCCAAATGTATTTTGCTGTGTATGATCCGTCATGACTGAAAAGTGTCAACAGACCAGTTCACCTACCCAGTCATCAAATACTAAAAAAATAAATAGAATAATGTTCAGAAGGAGTGAGTTTTAAGAGAAGGCAGGAATCAAACAAGCTATGTAATGTTGGAGTGAATGATAATTGTTAAAAAAAAAAAATATGCATAATGTAAGAAAATCAAAAATGTCTGCTGTATTATTTTATATGTATCTGTCATTAACTCAGAAAAATGAAAAACTGCAACAAAATGAAGGAGGAAAAAGGACCACACCGGATACTCAAAACAGTTCCAATTAGCGCTTTCGTTTACTAAAATGAGCAAACTTCTTCAGACAATTTTGAGACACACAAGTACACTTAAATACAATACTTATCATGACATCATTTCCTTTGGAAAAACATCATTTCCTTTGGAAAAACACAGCCTCATTTTAAAGTGCCAAACTATGTCATTGTCAATAACATAAGAATGTAATAAAGGTGATTAAAAATATGCTCCTAAGACTAAAACTGATTGTTGTCCTTTCACTTTGGTTATGCATCCATGGTGTTGAAATAATTAAAGGATGGAGGGACCCAGGGGAGCTTGTCCCCAACCAACAATATATATACAAGTTCTTTCTTTTTTTGCTCCTGATCCCGTTACCACCAATTCTGTCTCTTATTTGCTCGGTTGGCCCATTATTTTTCTTAGAGGTGAGAGCTGTATGGTCCAGTCATTCCTAAAACTGTAAAGAGCAAGAGATGTTATGTTATCATCTGATGGGATTCAGGGGATTTGGTTTAGAGGAATTCAGTCCTCTTTAACAGCAAGTCTGATGTCAGAGGTGTTAGAACTGCTTGGCAGATAAACTATTCCCAAGCTTCTAGATTCTCTCCTTCTATCTCTTACTGATCCATGATGCACTTCAGCTGAGGTACAGACAAATGACTACAGGTTACATATTTAACTTTTGTGGGGAAAAAAGTAAAAAAAAAAAAGTCGAAATAATTTAGATTTTTGTTATTCTTCTTCTTTTCCTTTACTTTAGACTTCCTCCTTTTTGGATTTGCAACTTTCTGCCATGTTTTCCTGCTATAATGTGACTTTTATTTTCTTTTTGTTTTCCTTCCAGACCTCTCATTTTCATCATGGAATATTCATTCCACAACTGTGCCAATGTCAGAAGACTCCCCTCTCCCCCTGCAGACAGGCATATGGCCTGAAACACTTAACACTTTTTAGTTTGTAACAAGACTACCTTAAAAAGTTGTAAACACTACTTGAAACTATGTCATAGAATTTACTCTCTCCACTTCAGGAAATCTATCAGGCTCCTCATTCACTTCTCTAAAGCATTTCTTGCCGCATCTCTTTTCTGTCCTAAACACAGAGCAAGACCTGTACCCTCTTGTTCTCCTTCTGACCGAATTTCCAAGTCTCACATGTGGTAGAAGAATTTGGCAGACTGTAATTATTTAATAATATGACCTATACATATATCTGTAACCGAAAAGAAGTTGACTAAACACTTATTACCTTTCCAAACCTTTTGTTTTAAGTTCAAATCAAGCTGAAAATTAAAACGATTAACAAGAGCCATGTTTTATTTGAATAAAATAGAATGTATTACAATATAAGCAACGAATTGATAGCTTAGAGATCAAGTGTTAATCATCTGTGCTGTACAGCAGTAATATATTGGAAAAAAATCACCTCAATGTTGTTTGCAGATTCTCCTTGTTTGAGAGTTTTTTGTTCTCAATGAGCACTGTTAAAAAAGAAAACAGCCCTGAGTTCTGTGTCCTCTCTCTGGAAAATCTAGAAACTTGAAAATAATTCTTTGCACATCAATGCTAATTCCTCTTTAGGCAAAAGTCCCACTTAATTGTAGGTAAACGTTGATGGTTACCTTTCCAGGCAAATGTAGATTTTGCTCACTGTAAATTGATTTGCCTTTGTGGGTGGCCAGACCCAGAATATGCAAGATGCTATATTACAGTCTTCAGTTCCTTTTTCAGAGTATGGCTGTGAAGCAGTCCTCAGTGATACACAAGCAAAGCTCTTTCAGAGTCTATTTGTAGTTGTGTTAGCTGGGCAGATCATATGAGTGAACGTTTGAACTGTTCAAAATGCAAAAGCATGAAGACTGAATGAATACTTCTGACACTCAAGTATGATTGAAGAAAAAGCCTGTATGTATATCTGAAAGAAGACAGCATATCTAACTTTCTGAATGGCAATCTGCACTGCTTTCTCCGGTATATAACTCTTGTAAAAAGGAGAGAAGGCCTTGGAATTTTTTTCTGTATGACCAGTGGACTGACTGCAGCTGTTAATACATAATTATTTTCCATTTTCCTATTCCAAACCTTTGGAATAGCTTGTTTTTCTCTCCCCCAAGTTCATTGCTCTTTGTCAAAAAGTGTGTTCTTTGAGAAAAAAAGAAGTGTATTTGCTTTGTAAACAATAAATTCTTCCACGCTGTTGTCCTTTTTATTTCCCTTTTAGACCTCTTGACTCTATAATTCCCCTGTACAGGATAGTGTCCAGTTTATACATGTAGCTTTGACGTCCATTTTCTCTCCCTGCACCACCTTAGTAATGGGTGCTAACCCAAACCCTAATGCTGCCCCTTCCCTCAGTCTTAACCCTATACCTCATCTTCATAGAAAACCTTCCCATAATACTACCACTACACAAAACACACTCTGACACACACACATTCGCAAATACACACAAAAAAATATATCTATTCCCTAACTTAACCCTGACCCTAATCCTAAAATACACAAACTCGCACACAAACATACAACACCTATCTTTCACTGATCCTCAACCCATACAGTAACTCACATACTCATGCACAAACGCTGTCACCCCTCCAACCCCACTTACCTGTCTTGACATTATACATCATTGACATTTCCACTGCTTGACTTTCCATACCGTCGACGTTAAACCACAAAAGGCATTTGACAAAGCTCAGAGAACCCTATACATATATATATATATATATATATATATATATATATATATATATGGTAACATTTGAATTGGGCGAAACACATGTGTACGAAGCTAGTACAATGGTGTTATTGAGTGATGGAGTGTTTATGCAAATGCTTGTTTGGGTATTTTTAGTTGACTGTCTGCATTTTAAGGTTAGATAAGGGGATGTATTTAGTGTGTGTGTGTGTGTTTTAGGGTTAAGGTTAGGATGAGGGTTATGTAAGGAATAGATTTGTGTGTTGGGGGGGGAGGTTTCCAAGCTGTGTAGTGGTATTGTTACAATCAGGCCTTTTTTAAGGTAAGCTGCACATTAGGGTTAGGGGCAGGGTTAGGGTTAATATGCATTACTAAGGTGAAGCAGGGGAGCAAACCCCTGTGCACCACCTTAGTAATGAGTGTTAATTCTATCCCTCATCTCCATGGCTGATGGTCCAGTCAGACAGTGATGTTTTCCCTACCAAGCAAAATTACAGCTGGTTTCTATCTCCTTTCCTACTGTCCAGATAATTGATTATGACAGGTTGGCAGACGCCATGCTGAGGATTCAGAGAAGGTGATCTGGGGTCTATTCTGTAGGTTGCAAGATGTTTGGAATGTCCTTTCCACCCCACTTATCCTCTCCTGTACTCATGCCTCTCAACCTCTTTATACTAGAATTTAGGACAAAGCTAAAAATATTGTGGGACAAAGCCCCATATCAGGAACAGATTTGAAACATTGCTGTTATAAACTTAAAAATTTGCTAGAATAACAGGTTTTGCATCTGCATGCATTTTATGAAATATATTAAGTCTGAAACTCTAATGTCTGTCTTTACTTAGTCACTGCAATCCTCAGTGATTTTCTAGAACACCACAAATATATGAGAGACAAACCTAAAATAGGAGGCAAAAATGTGAAACTCTGGACAGTTTAGATGTATGCCTGTACTGCGATCACTGACTCCTCATCTTTTCCAAATGAATCCTTGCCTATATGAGCATTAGGGACTGATTTGAGTACAGAATGTATGCCTCCTGCCATTAGTGATCCTCTTGATGACAGTACAGCTAGTTTTGATTCTTAGAATCAGTTTATCATTTCTTTATCCCAATGACAATAGGAGTAAAGGGCAAGTGACAAGAGTAGTGCCTTCATTTGTTGGGTTCATGTTTTTTTTTCTGCTTGGCCCTCTTGTTTTCCTCTGTGCATGACCACCATATCTGAAGATGAGAGCGTACAATAGGCATATGTCAGGGCATGTCTCCCACTTCTATGGGAGGTGTCCCATCAATACCACTGCTACCCCTTGAAAGCAAGAAATTGATCCCTTACCTGCAAGTGCTGTAAAAAAGAAAGCATCTTCTCTGTTCCATTCATCTGATCTGACATATGGGTCTTCAAGCTGCTTGTCAGGTATGAACTGGAAAAACTAGTTCTCTAGCCTTTAGTCCCTTTAAAAATTATTTTCTTATGCTGCCCTTGTGTATGCTTGTGTGGAGATACCCCAGATCTTGTTTTTATTTGCAAAGTCTTTGGGCTATGAACACTTTTCAACAAGAGAAATAAGGTTATAATCAAAGGACTGTTGCCCCCAAATCCAGTGGCAGTGAAGCATAACAAAGTTTTGTACAAGGAAAAAATAATAAGTATAAATTTAGAGAGACAGAATATTGGATCTGGGGATTCAAAGCTATCTATGGCTCTTTAAGTCTAGAGGACTGAATTAGGAGCAGTATCAACTCCAACACACTGTTCAGCTTTGGCACTACATTTGTTGGAGCTGATCATTATAGCCAATAAATCTCAAAAAAGACTATCCATCAGGACCTTGTCAGTGAGGGAGATATCTTGCATTCCCATTCAATTTCCGTCAGCCTTTTCTTTCCAATCCTTCAGGTCTTACAGAAGTAAGTCCAAAGCAGATCTGCCTAGCGTGATGCAGATTTTTCTCAATAAACAGTTAGAGATGGGAGTCCTTCCATCCTCTTTAGTGTCTGAGGTGGATAGGGCTAGCCCAACATCCTCTGTATTAGCTCCTTCCTCTGTGCATGTTTTGTTACAGTGGCTAAGGAGCCATTCCTGGAACCAAAGTCTGTTTCCTTGGTACCAATCACAGTTTCTGGCTTGGTACGCATCAGTGCTGATCCCCTTCTTAAAGGTTTCTACCCTGTCATCTTCATGGATGCCTTCCTCGGTACTGCTCATTTCTCCTTTTAGAGGAGTAGCTCCAGTTACTGAGGTAAGTTTCTCAGATCCGGTTGAGGTTGATATGGCTTTCCAGGTTATGGGGAGGATTATTTAATGTCTATCAAAGTTACACATTCAGACTTCTATGAGATCAGCTCCACCCCATCACTTGCTGTCTTCTCTGTTTTAGCCCTAGCATGTGTCGAAAGGTCAAAGCCAATGGTCAAGCCTCAAAAACATTGTTCAACAGCAGACTGAGGAGTTGGGACACACCCCCAACATTCCAGGAAATAGGATATGTAAAAGGAGACACATTGACTCCCATCGTAGTCAGTTTCTTTAGACATCAGCTCAGAAGATCATGAGGGTTCCCTCCAGTATCCCCCAAAATATGCCACTTTGGGTGATATTTTTGAGGTCCACATACCCACCCTGTCAAGATGAAGAAGTTCTTTTTGAGGCCTATAACATGGTCCCTCTACTTGTTGGGAGGTCCCACTAGCAGACTACTTAATCAATGTGGTTATTGGGAGATCATGACAGAAGACCTTACCATGTGAATTGGTGCCTCAGAAACCAGACAAAATTCTTAGTCCCTCATCAGAACAGACAGTATTGGGCCAAGGGTCCATTGGTTGATTAAATTATTATGGCAGCGGTTACTAAGAAAGTGCTGACTGAGAAACAGCCACTGTCCATTTGTCAAATAAGGAATCTAGGGCAATGGACAAATTGTAAAAGTGGGTGCATGCTTCAGGGACTTTTGCGCTTATGGCTTTGAACTACACCACTCATATTAATCATTTCCAGAGGATTTTAGCACAATAGGTATTTGAAACTCTGAGAAGAACACCTACAACAGACTCCAGGAAGCAGTTAGAGACTTTGCTGAGCACAATGCTAAATATTATCAACCTGTTTATGCAACTCATGTACAAGACAGTTGATGGAGTGGTTCCAGTTATTGCAGAAGGCATCACAATGAGATGCCAGGCCTGGCTGTATCTATGTGACTTTGTGGACAATTTTAAGCCATCCTTTATTAATGTCCCTATGACGGATCATCCTTGTTTGGTCCTTCTTTAAAAGAGAGAGAATATTAAAGTGTGAACAAGATGGTGAAATACTTTCTGCTGTAGGAGTTATATTTAAGACCTTACAAAAGTTCTATAACTGGAACCAAAAGGATCCAAAGTCTCTCTCAGGTTTAGAAAATCCAGGCATCAACTTTTGTCATGGACAGGTGAGGCAGGGGTGGCCGCTTCAATGGACGCAGGCCCAGAGGCCAAGAAGGTCCTCTGAACCAGGGATACCATGGGCCCTTTTTCAACAGGCAACCCCACTGTCCCTAAAGTATTGTCCAACTGCTCCTCTCTGGAGGCAAACAAAACAAACCGCAAAATGTACAGTAAGCAAAGGACTAAAAAGAAACCTTAAACACCATCCAAAGATCATGCAACTTAATTTATTATTAAAAATTAAAACTACTAAGCACTTTTGCCCATTTAAATTGATTAGGACTTCTTTAGAGTACAAAAACAAGATACCAGTGAAGCAGAAAAGAACCAAGAACCCAAAACAGTGAATAGTCCCTCTAAAGTTTAGGACGAAAGTGCTCAATTTTAAATTCTTGGTGTTAGTAAACTTATATTTTATGAAGTTTGTATCTTTGTTTGGATTTCTTTCATCAGCAGTGAAATGGGGTGTTGTGGAAGCAGAGACTTTGTTGTTTTTGACTTCTTCAGAGTAAAGAATAATCCCAAATTGTACCAAATTTAAAATCTAATAGGGTGTTACATCACAACAGTTAACGTCATCACTTAGTTCTTAAAGAAACATGCTTCCCTAAAGTATTGCCTAAAAGGCCTAATAAATTCACCATTAAAAAAGTGCATAAAATTGTACCAAATTTAAAATCTAATAGGATGTTACATCACAGCAGTTAACTCCATCCATTAGTTCTTAAAAAAAAATGCTTCACTAAAGTATTGCCTAAAAGACCAATACATGTAAAATAAATAAATTCACCATTAAAAAAATTGCATAATAATTAGTTGTAAATTATGTGTACCCCTCTATGACAGGCTCTAACAAAAAACATATCCAAGAAATGATTGAGTTCATATTCATAAAAAATTATATAAAAATTCTATACAGAAGAGATTAAAAAGCCAAAGCCAATTAAAAGGAATTAAACTACACCATAGTTTGGCAGACCTCAACTTTAGGATGGGGAAAAATAGAAATGTTCTCCTTGATACTAGGTTTACAAGAAGCGTCTAATCTTATCTGCCAATAGAGCTCCCTATATTCCAAACAAATATCCCATGCACCCCCGTGCTTAGGGTCAACCTTATGGAACAGGGCAAAAACAAATTTCTTAAAATCAGGACAGTCTAAAGAGTGCTTGTACAAAGCATTCCTGTTGTGTGGAACAATGTTGGCATTTAGCCAAATAACCTGATGAGTCACAACTGCCCTGTTTAAAAACAATTTTACTTGTCAATGTGTTGTTAAATTGCATTCCCTCCTGTTCTAAAATAAAATTACACTGCCCACAAGCTACACATTTCAAGGTCACCTGGGAATTGTCAACCCTGTATGGGGGTGGTGCATTCTTTTCAAAATTATTTTTAACTTGTCATGTTTTGTACATGAACATGCGTTATTCACCTACTGTTATTGAAGATTAATTAACTGGAATTAAATATATTCCAGTTGTTTTTGGCAATATTTATAATTTCTTTAGACCCATCCTGGTATTTCACAATTAGAACTCTCTTCAAATTGTCACCATTCCCACCCATATCCAAATTAGGTGAGTGGGATATTAAATTGTTATTGAGGCCTACCCCCAATATGGGCTTGAACTTAGACTCTCTTTCCCTTGAAATGTCATCCGCAATTTTGTCCAACAGTGTCCTAGGGTACCCTCTATCAAGGAGCATTTCCCTCAATATATCAGCTTCATGTGAAAACAGGCCATTATCAGAGACCATAAGTGATAGTCTGATTACTCTAAAGGGTTGGCATACCCTAAACTGAGTAACCAAGCAACCCCCTTTCTGACCATCATTGCAGCAATGTAGTTGTTGAGAGAGGTGACGAAGTGGATGAAAACTCTGCCCCCCTGTTCAAAATTTTCCAAGGCATTCAGAGAGGGTCAGGAATCACTGGAATGTACATTTTCAACAAAATATGACTATAAATGTGAATGTTTCCCACCGTCATCAACACTGGAAGAACTCTGTACATATCAGGAATTAATACAATCGGAAAATGAGGAAATTTTGCTGTCGCCTGTTTTTGAAATTAAATTTCAGGATACTTTTTAATGACAGGGAAGTTGATGAATCACATTCTGCATTCACTAGAAAGAGTTTATTTAACCCTCCCCTTGTCGTACCACTATTGCTATATGAAAAAATGTGTGAATTTGATTTTAGATTGTTATTGCAGAAATAAAATTATGAAGACTTACAACTTGTCTGCCTCTGAGTTTGAATTGTTAAGAAAATTGAGAAGGGACAAGAGCCTTAGGGTGAGGAAACCCGACAAGGGTGGGGGGTTGTGATTATGAACTATGTTGATTATTTGAATAAAATGCTTAGTTTTCTTTGTGAAGGTGAATTTTATGAAGAAACTTCCTTGAATGTGGTACACATCTCTTATGCCAAAATTTAAGGGGTGCTCCAGGACATGCTTGGCCAGGGTCAAATAACATTAGATGAATGGAAGCTTTTAAAGGTTAGATTTCCCGCTATTGGTCTCCCCAAAATTCAGAAAGATATGAGGGACCCTCCCCAATGAGACCAGTTATGAATGCCTCTAATTTTAAAACACATCCTTCGGCCAGATATGTAGATCTCAAATTGAAAAATGTGTTGGAAAACTATGTACACATTTGTAAAGATTCATGGGATTTTTTAGAAAATTTGAGAAAAGTTAATTATAGTGATGATTTGATTTTTTTTTTGTACAAATGATGTGGTGAATTTATTCAATGTGATTCCCCCGATATTGGCCTTGACTGGTTCCACGAATTTTTGGTTGAGTCTAATAAAGTTTCCAACAATGTCATTAATAATTTGGACATGTGCATGGAATTAGTGTTAAAAAACAATGTTGCCTTTATTGGTGGGCAATATTTCCTGCAAAAGAAGAGGGTAGCTATGGGGGCAGTGTGTGCCCCCATTTTTGCAAATATAGTTATGTTGCAATGAGAAAAGAAACATGTTTTTAGTCAGTTTGATACACCCCCATGGGAATTTTACATGTGGTTTCTGGATGACATATTTATTGTATGGAAAAAATCTGAGGGTGAACGTCAGCTTTTTATTGATTTTTTGACTCAAACTACATCTTTTTTTAGGTTCACCTCTCAATGGAGCCATACCAGTATAGCCTCTATGGATGTACAACTTTCAAATGATAGGTGTAAACAGAGACTTGTTAGTAATGTCTATAGAAAACCTACTTTTTCAGTCTCCTACACTATGATAGCTGCCACCTGGAGCATCAAAAGAGGGGGGTTGTCAAGTGGCAACTGGTATGGCTTACAAGAATGGTTACTGATGATGAGACATTTAGAAGGGAAGCTGGAATTCTCATGGACATGTTAACATCTAGAGGTTACCCACTGAATATGTTACAGGGGATATATAAATAAGTTGAGCAGAAAAGAAAAAAATGGGCAATATGTACCCTTACTTTTGAATAATACTGATGAGAGAGTGGGGTTTGTGTCTACAGGCAGGTCTAACCAAAAGGAATTCTCTCATGCCTTTGTTACTACATACACAATTGAATGTTCCCACATTTTTGAGATTTTGAGAAAAAAATTGGAATTTTTTTTCTGCTTTGATGGTTTTCTGTATGCATTAAGACCCCTACCTAAGTTGGTCTATAAAAAAGGTAGATCTCTTAAGAACCTTTGGGAATTATGTAGTAGCAGGAAAAGTGGGACATATAAATGTGTTTTTTGCAAACAATGTAAATATATTATGGTACAAGATGAAATTGTTGTTAATAACATGCAAATCTGTATAAAATTTTTCTGTAATTGTAACACGGTGGGAATTATATATTTGGCCCAATGTATGCAATGTCCATGTTTCTATGTAGGTTAAACCCAGAGAAACTTTAAGGAAAGGATATATGAACACATTTTGGACATAAGGAAATGTAACTCTGAAAGTGCTTTGGCAAAACATGTGCTCATGAACCCAGGTCATTATTTTGGTTTTATGGGTTTGGACATTTTAGTTAAAAGCATGAGAGGTGGTCACTGGAATGATCTCATTGAATTAAAGGAGCTTAGATGGCAGATCAGGTTAAATGCATGTCTATATCCTGGTCTAAATTAATGTGTGTCCATTTCAAGTGTTTTAAAGTTCCATTCTTACTTATTGTGACTTATTTAATATTATTGGGGGGTTATTTATAATTTGTAATTTATTTTTTCTGCTTAGGAATGCATTGATGGTTAAAGTTTTTACACATGTATGATATGTAAATTTGTTAACTCAGGTTGCCTACTGATTGGTTGTTGTGGTTATGTGAATGTGTCTTTGGAGGGATATTTAAACAGAGGAATATGGGCTTGAACTTAGACTCTCTGTCTCTCGAAATGGCAGTTTTGTCCAACAGTGTCCTAGGGTACCCTCTATCAAGAAACATTTCCCTCAATATATTTGTTTCAGGTGAAAACAGGCCATTATCAGACACCATACATGATAGGCTAATAAACTTCTCCTCACTAAACCTACTTTCATGGCAGGGATGGTGACTATCATAGTGTAAATAAGAATTATTAAAAGTAGATTTCCTGAAAATGTTAGACATAAAACAGCCATCTTTGATAAAAATAATGGTGTCCAGATAATTAATGTAATCCTTGCTAAATGTCTAAATGAATTTAAAAAATGTTAGTAAAAAGTGTGTAGATACCCAGTGAAATCCCCTACTATTTTAAAAGGGCCTTCCCATAAAATAAATATATCCTCAAGGCATGTTAAATAGATTTTACAAAACTTGAAAAACTCATTGTTAATAAAAATAAATCTCTTTTCCCAGCTGTATAAAACCACATTTGCAAAAATAGAGGCACATGAAGTACATATAGTTGCACCACAAATTTGCTGGTAAAATTCTTCCTCAAAGTACAAAAAGTTGTTATCCAATATAAGTTCCATTAAGTCCCCTAACAGCCGCACTTCACTATTATTTAAAAAGTTATAGTTGACCAAAGTCTTATCGAAATATTCTAGACCACCGTGTCTAGGAATACACTTGATGAAGTCTACCACATTAGTAGAAAGAAAACTAACATTGCTACTACACTGTTCATTCTTCAACCTACTAAGAAAATCCCAGTAATCCTTTAATTGGTGGGTAAAGAAGAAAAAAGGTTTTAAAACTCTGTCAACATAAACTGCCAGTGGGTATGTTTTGGAATTGTGGGATGCGACTGTTGGTCTAAAAGGAGGCTCCATAAAGTTTTTCTGTACCTTTGGAATGCCAAAGATTGTGGGGGTCACAGACTGAATATTTTTCAAGAAATTAAAAGTAACAACTGAAATGTTCCCTTGTGAAAATAAATCGTATAAAAATAAATACATCTTCCTATAGATGATATTAACCTTATTTTTGGAAATATGAGTATACACATTGGTATTTTGTAACATCTCAAATATGATGCTAGTATAAGTTGTGGAATCAAAAATAACTGTACTTCCCCCTTTATCAGGCTTCATGACTCTGAAGGACTTATATTTTACAGTGTTAAAAATATCCTTCTCCTTATCAGATAAATTCACAAAATGTTTTCTCCACTTGGATTTTTGAAGCTTGTATATATCAGATTCACAAGCCTTTTCAAATGCCTGTATAAGCAGATGGGAGGCTGGAATATAAGTACATTTTCTTTTAAAATAGATGATGTTAAGTGTACAAGGGATATTATGATCATGGTACATAACAGCAAGGTTTAATTTTTGTGTAGAAACCTTAAAGTTCCATTAGGTAATCAACCAGATCAAACTTTTGTCCAGGGACAAAAGTAAACCCTTTCTCCAGTAAAGAGAAATAATCCAATGCAATTTCAATATTACTATAATTGAAAATCTTATATTCCTTAAAAATGTTAAGGATACCATCTGCACTGGTATAAATCACCTCATGGGTATTTAGTGCCTTCTCGTGCCCCTGGAATTGTCCCTGGGTGGCTCCTGCTGGTGAAATCATTCCCTGCCATAATATGTTTGATATTGATTCTGGTGAAACCCCAACCCCTCACTCCTAATAGTGATGCAGCAGAACTGAATGTAATGGTTTCAAGTAACACAGTACAAGATGTTGATGGTAATTTTAATTTGAATGACACTTTAGAATTTCTCCCCCTCTGGAGGTCCCAAGGATCACAAACAGGCAATGCCAGCAGTGGGGTGGGGAGTATGAGATATTTGGCACTTTTTGGCTTGTATGTTTGACTCAGGTTCCAACTTCTCTACTATCAAAGTGCAATTAGCAGCCATTTCAAATTATGTGCTGTCAGAAAGCCCTCTACCTGAATTTTTATAAACTTTGCAAGGCCTTTCTCAAGGGTTCTTCCTACTCTGGCCTCCAGTTAGTGAACCAGTGCCTCCTTGGGATCTCAGTTTTGTGCTGGAAACTTTAACAAAAGCTCTGTTTGAGCCAGCATCCTCCACACTTGAAAAACCTTGTTCCAGGTGGCTATCACTTCTGCCAGGACAGTTATACATATAATCCTGTAGGCCCTATCTTTTCAGTACCTTTTTGGAGCTTCACAAGGACAAAGTGTCACTTTGTACCAATCCCTCATTTCTTCCCAAGGTAACTTCTGAGATAAATATTAATAAGACAATTCACGTACCAGTATTTTCTCTAAATCATTTAAAAAAGATGAATATATCTTGCATACTATGGGTGTGCTTAGACAAATTAGGATTCTACCTTCACCAAACAAAATCTTTTAGGAAAGAGTAACAGCTCTTCATCTGCTTTGTAGACAATAAATTGAGGTCATGAATTCACTCTGTCTAGGTGACTTTTGGATAGCATTTTTTATGTATACTTGATTTATAATCACCCTTTATCATGCAAGCCTGAGGCTCATTCCTTAAGATCAGTTTCCACTTTAATGGTTTTCTTTAGAAACTGATTAACAATATTTGTACAGCAGCAATGTGGTCTATATTGAATACTTTGGTAAAACACTACAAGGTAGATGCTATATTCAGGTCTATGGCTTTCTTTGGAGGAACTATCTTCAAGGGCTTCCTGCTATGAGACCACCCAGATATCTAGTAGACTGAGATTCTGGCACATAAGTTGGATTGGACAGGTGGGATGAAGAGGATAGAGTAGTTAGTACTTGCAATAATACTGGATCCTTTAATTCACATTTGTCCAATATGACAACTCACCCTCTGTTCCCCCCACCAAAGTGTCACCTTGTAAGACTTGAAGTATATTTCCTTTTTGTCATGCACAACCATTTATCCTTCTTCACTAGTTGGCACCAAACTCAATCTGAGGTATCTCCACACACACACGAGCATTATGAGAAATTAATTCTTAGAGGGACATAGAGGCTGGAGCAGTTGCCAGCTCAAATCCAGTAAGTCATGTCAGATGGACATGAATGAAAGGATCCAGTTTTATGAAATGTACATAACTACCATATAACTTAATTTCCATTCTTCTTCTGCTGTACTTCCTGTTGTACTCTGTTCTTCTACCAATGAATCCTCACCCTGTCCCTCTTGTATCTCATTTCACCTTCTTACCTTTCATATTTCTCAGCACTCTACTACTGTTCCTTTCATCTCTCACATTTAATTGTATATATTGTATGACAGATTTGTGAAGTTGTCTTCTACTTATGACTCTGATACTTTTCTCTTAAAGAATTCTGTGTTACTGATCATTATGCAAGGAGTCTGGGCTGAGGCTGAAAATGGTTGATTAGGATTTGTGTTCTACTTTGATTAGAAAATGAAAAACAAATAAATAAATAAATCCTCAGTGTTCAGAAGGAATTTTAGGTAGATTCTGCTGTCCGGGCATTCCACCCCCCTCAACTGTCCTATCAGAGAGAAGAGAGTGGTCTCTGTCTCATAAATCCTGGCTCGCTCCCCCAGTGCCTGGGCCACAAACCAAACCCAGATGGTCTGGGTCACACTCAAGAATTTCTCACTGTGGACTTCCATGATGGCTGCACACTAACATACAAATTGACTTCAGCTCTCCTGTTGTGAAAAAATAAACTGAGTGATAAGGGCTAGTAATTCTAACAGTTTTGGTAAAATTCAGTTACTGGCTAGTAAGTACACTGCCTGGATGCCAGCAAAGAAGAAACTTAGAGAGTTTGAAAGAAAATCAGCTTGAAAAGGTGAAGAAAAAACACTGACTGGGAAGAATGTTGCAGCTCTTCAGAAAAAAAGCAGTTCAAGCTCCAGCTTTGGTACAAGAGATGGTTTTCAGTAACTTAGAGGAAAAAATAAATCAAATGTGCTCAGAGCTGATTAAAATAAATCAAACATTGAAGGAACAGATCAACTCAAATAATAAAAGTCTGGAAAAAAATGGAAGAAGTTTTAAACAGCTATTCAGATGAACAAAAAAAAATCGGATGGAAAAAAAATCAGAAGTCAAAATGAAGAAAAGGCTGGGTGAATATGAGACTGTTCAAGAAGAGATGTTTCAAAAAATGGTAGAGTAAGAGGACAGAGAAGCAGAGAAAACCTGGGATTTTCTACTGTACCAGAGAAACTGAAAGGAACAGACGGACATGCATGCTCCAAAACTGGACATGAGAAAGCAGTATCTTAGTAAAGATGCAATCATACCAGCAGAAAGAGCTGATCCTAACAAACTGGGAAGAAGCCAAAGTATTAAAACATGGAGACAGTAGTGTGTGGAAAATGATTATTCACTGTACACCAGGCAGAAGAGAAGCAAATTTATCCTGGCAATCAGGAGTGTTGAGAGGTAAGTATGAGATTCAAGTTGCTGTATCCAACTGTCTTTAGTATATTTTTTCCTGGAGGATCAAAGTAATTTGTGATGCATAATAGGCTAAAGAGGAAATACAACAGTTTGTTCAACCAAAAGTGAGCCACCAGACAGAAGATGACTCTGCTTCTCATTCTTCTGATAATAAAGCCCATAAAGAGACACTGACAGTGAAACTATTTCCAGTATTCCAAGAGAAAATGCTTGAGAGACAGAAAAAAACAGGAGCTGACGAGAAGAATTGGAAGTACCTTGGACTTGAATCAGAGTCCGGGTTTAGGAGATGGAGATGAACAGGATGAAGACTGGCAACACTGAAATTAGTTAATAAATGTCAGACTATAAACCATTAATCACATTTGTGAAGTATGAGTCTAAAAGAAAAGGTGTCTGAGATAGATTGGACCTCTGTTGACTTTGCTAAACCTGTGAGGACTGAAAGGCATATACCCCTAGTTCATATCATTAATATTTGGAAGGACACCAAAAGGTAAAAGGGAAGGAAATAAAGAGTAACTGTTAAGTAAAACCATTTTTGTTCTTAACTGTATTTGTATAAAACATCTTATGGTATAAATTGCATGCTGTATAATAAAGCATTTTCAGTGATTATTGTATGTGATAAAAATACTAAAGTAAACATGTACGTTTTTCTTTTGTAATTTTAATTAATATAAACATTGCAATGTAAAAAGAGAGTAAAGGTTAGACAAAAGCATGTTTAACTTATTATGCTGTAATCTTGGGCTTTTGGGATGTGGTATACAAGTGCACTGATTATAATATATGTAGACTTGAGATGTTTTCTCTTATTTTAGCATAGGTGAATGTCTGGATTAATGCCCTGGGTTAATCTAATAAGTTTCTTGTGTAAGCATGTGTGCTATAAAAATAAGAGAACATTGTGAATGTAATTAAAAGTTTAAATTATCAGTGTGTGTTGAGAAGTCTACAGCTGAAGACAGCTGTACATTATGTTCTTATGTTTCCAGGGAGACAAGCTGACTACAAGTCCAGGCAATAAATCTCAAGAGCTGTGGACATTGTTTGCTGCATGTATTGTAAAATTAAAAGGTAAAAGGGCAAGAAGCTTAGCAGCAAAATAATGTATGAAATTATTGGAAGTGGATAAGAGATACATTTACTAGTACAGTGTATAATTTAGTTTTATTTAAATATATCCATTACACTTTTTCTTAAAACTAAATGTTAATGTTTTATGAAAGCGTGCAAGCTGTTTTTCACATCTGGGAGGGGAATAAAGATAAGACAAGAACAGACCACAATTAGTGTAAGTGGGAGATCAGGCTGTAACATGCATTTTAGCAAGAATAACCTTAATTTTAGGTTAGGTAATGCCATGGGTGCAGCTGTTGATTTGGGACAAGTGTTCCTTTCAGGAAGGTTAAACTTCATTATTTGAAGATGTACATAGTTTTGTGTTTAAGTTAAAAGGGTTCTGGGGGGTGCTTTTTGAGGGTTTTCATTGAAGTAAAATGTGTCATGGGTTCAAATGGAGATAAGAAGAAATAACTTTATAAAGGATCACTCTGCCAAACATTAATGGGTGCATGTAACACAAAAACTGGAAAAATACATTTAAAAAGATGACATATATAATCTTATCATAATGGCTACACTATCTATATTATTTTGGAGCATGAATGGCCTCATGGGACGAGACAAAAATATAAGAATATTGAATTATATTAATGCGTTCATGTGTATAGCGCTACCTGTGACAAGCACTGTACAGCACCCATAGTGCCTACTACTTTTTCCCTGCTGCCATAAAAAAATAGTAATTTAGCAAATTCAAAAGCATTAATATTATCCAGTTCCTTATCTGGTTGTCCTGCTAAATCTCCTGCCCCATTGCACGGTCACACACATATTCTGTTATCTGGTTGATCCATCAGCTAAAGATTAAAATGCTTCTCTGCAATTCTTCAGCAAAACACATTTTCTTTTTTTTTTCAGTTCCTGCAGACTATGCTCCAAACAACAAAACTGCATGTTTCACTGTACTTAAATGAAAATCACCTCCTGTATGGCAACATGGATGTCTGTTTCTTCACTGAGCAGCCAGTCAGCTTAAAGGATATCTATGCTGCATTTCTTCCTTCTGGCTGGACAGTTATGATACTTCTGCTTCTTTATCCCTCATTCTGCCAGTTTTGAAAACAGCTATGTTTTATTTTAGATAAAATGTATAAATGCAAATTTGTGTGTATGTGTGCACGCGAGCGCACATGCACACGCCCACCCACATGTATGTGCATGTTCTTTTTTATTTTACTGTTTAACTGGTACTGTTTCTAACTCTCAGCCAGTAAGTAAAAAAGTTTTTTTGCAGTTATATTTGATGTGTGCATATATGTCTGTATTATACAATGTGTGTGTGTGCGTGTGTGTGTGGAGGGGTGTAAGTTTTACTCAACTCTCTATGATTTAGCAGAATGCTTATGATTTTTAGCCTTGCATTTTGTTCTTAAATGTAAAGCCCCATCCCGTAGGATTGCAGTCACTAAATAATGCCAGATCTGATTTTCAGACTTGATTGCTTTAAGAAAAAACATATATTCTTTGTCCACAATTCCTTTGTAGATTCCTCCTGGATTCTTGGACTAAGAGGTTGAGAGATGTGTGGCAGTTACTGATGCATTTATTCTTTCTTTCATTCATTAAATCATAGGGGTGTGTGTGTGTGTGTGTGTGTGTTGTAGTTACCAAATAATGGTAGATGTTTAAGTTTCAGGGTTAATAGCTTTCAAGAAAAGCATACTAATGCAAAGCTTGTTATTCTGGAAATGTTTTGATTATAAAAGAGTAATTTCTGTACCTGATTTTGTTCCTTTGTCTGGCATTATTTTATAGCTTTTGTCTTGCTTTCAGTGCTATAAGGTTGTGAGGTATGTACTGTGGAAGTGGGGTATTTGCAATGTGTTTCACACTGCACTGTGACAACAGTAAGCCGAGAGTATACATTCCTTGTGTGGTAGTTATTTAGGTATTTATTCCTTCATATGATCACAGTGAAAAATTTAAAGTGTATAGTCACTGCCATACAAGTTATAGGCCTAGTCAATACAAAAGTTGAGGAATACCTCAAGACAAAAACTAGATGGTCAGCAAGTGGGATAATGTGATTGGTTTTCATTCAAAATTGAATATGTGTGATATAACTTTGCCATACGAGGAGTTTATGTCGTATTACTTGGTATCAAATGAATGCTTACATAATGCTGGGAAATGCCTCATTGCTACCTGGTGTCTAACTCTGTCACCACATGTATTTGTTTAGTAATAAATATGGTATGTAAACATATGTGCCTATTTTATGTAAATATCTCAGACAGTGTCAACATAGCATCATGGTGGACCAGCATTTCACAGGACATTTTGGCAGCCAAGTCAGAATGCCTGCTGAACCAAATACAGCTGTTTGTAAGTGAGACAGTGTGGCTTCTTTTTATGCCAAATTATGAATATGTGATATAGTAATATTTCTGTTAATAACTTCATCCAGATAGAGAATATGGTACTCCATGGTACCAATTGAAAGATTACATAGTGCTGCAAAAACTGTTGATGATACCAGCTATCTTCCTAGTACTAATCTGCATATATTAATACATGTATAGAAATAATATATGCATAGATGCATAACTATCATATTTCTATAAATATCTCGGGCATTGTCTACCCAGGAACTTTGTGGCATAGCATTTTGCATGCCAAGTCACCACAGAAGTCAGGCATGGCTCCACAGACAGTAACATGACTACCACTTTTCTCTCTGGCTTATATTGTAAAGTTTTGTTCCAGACCTGGCTGCATGTTAAGCCGTCACCTTACTCACTGCATTCATTTCGACTTAGGTGCACAAGTTTTGACTTATTTTATTCTTTTTGTTTTCATTTCCTAAATTCTTTCCTTCCTTTCTGTATGAGGCTTGACATAATTCTGCCTGTAATTTTTTGCAGTGTTTTATTAGTGAACAGAAATAATGTTAATAATAGACAGGAAGAGGAATGTTTGGCATAATTGTTAAGGTCAAAGATGCAAGGTACAGGGCTGGATTCTGACTTTTGATTATTGGCTAGAGCTGTAATATTCAAACAAATAGCCTAGTATTTACCTGTAGACATAGTATATATTGTCTAATTCATGATATCATGTGGGTCATGTGGTATAGGTTAAAGGGAATCTCTTGCTAAAAGCTTTGCTCTTGTAAGATCACAGTGCTACTGGTCATAATATATATAATGTAGATGATGATAAAGATGTTCCTGGAGACGCTTTATTGTGGTATACAGAAGATTCCCATGCTTTGGACACTTTAGGCTTTCAGTTTCACTGAGTCATATTATTCATGATCTAATATTAATAAAACAAATATTTTCACTGTTTGGTAACAATTCACAAAGACAGATGTGGAAACCATGGTTTTAAAGGGGTGCAGCAGTTTGATTCACTGAAACAGATTAGAACCTTCAGTATTCAGGTTGAGACTTTTTGGGAGGGTGGTGTGAAGATTTAATGTATTCCTATATACTCTTCACTATTCTGCATATTCCTCAGTACCAGCACTGTGGCTGCCATGATTTTCCCTTTGTTTTCAGTACAGTATATTATCCACATGGAGGGCAGAAATATCATAAAGGCTTTGTTACTTTCCTTCTGAGTCAGTACTTCCGCATGAACGTCCAAAGCTAATGGTTTAGAACTGTATGCTCCTTTTGAAAAGTGACATGACAGATGTGGGTGTGCATATGTGTGTGTGTGTGGTGGGGGTTCTCTAATGAACATGTGTTTGATACATAAGAATAATGATAAAGAATAGCTGACATAAATGTCTGAGTTATAGATGTTTGAGGCATATGTGGTGCAGCATGAGACAAAGTGCATTAGATTCACTTACTGTAGATGTACAGATGTATTGCAGTGATTTTCATGTACATCATCACATCTATGGATGGTACGAAAATGTAAACAACACAACCTAGATGTTTTTTTTGAAAAGCATAAAAAAGAAATATGGACATGGGAAAGAAAGAGAGATTTGATATGGTGCAATATTATGCAAAGGCAAAAGCCAAATTAATCAACATAAAGAAGGCAATCCCAAAAATATTCAAAGAGAAATATAAGGAAAGGCATCCAGATATGAAACATTTCACAATAAATAAAATAATATCACAAAGAGGGACTGTAGAAAAGAATATTAGTAAAGTAGAAGTTAAAAAAATTGAAGTTGAAGTTTTGGAATGCCTACAAAATGAAGGATTAGATGTAGAAGGTCTAACGTAGGTTACATCACAGCATGATGGAACGAGTCCCCAAAGTAAGGAGAAACAGGAAGATCAGGAGATATCTGAAGAAGAAATATGGACATGGGAAAGAAAAAGAGATTTAATATGGTGTAATCTATGCAAAGGAGAAAGAAAAACTAACCAGTACAAAAAGAACAGCACCAAAGGTATTTGAAGAGAAATACAGGCAAAGTTAACCAGACATGGAAAACTTTACAATACAAAAAATAAGATAAAGAGGAAAAGTAGAAAATAAAATCAGTAATGGAGAAGTTAAAGAAATAGAAATTGATGTCATGAAGTACCTCCAAAGTGAGGATTCAGCATAGAAAATCTAATTCAGAAAGTACTAAAACAGGACAGAGCAATGGAACTCCAAATTAAGGGGAAACCAGTGGAATGGGAAGCAATTGGTCAGGTGCCATATGAAGATATTTGCAGCCTTCTACAGAAAACCAGTATAATAATCCACTTGAAGCTGGACAGCAAGGGAAGGAACAGGAAACTCTGCAAACTCTGACACAGTTAATGTTGAGGAGTGGTAGGTCAGTGAGTTCTCATATGACAGAACAACAGATGGCACAGGATGAAGTTGAAGAGAATGTGCCACAGGAAGATGCAATAAAACTGTCTATAGAATGCCCACAGGGAATGGAAAACAAAAAATGTGCCCTCAATCTAGGAGAAACCAAGCTAAGAGAAGAGTTGCTTGTCTTAATAGTGATAGATAGACATATTAAAATCAATGAAAGAAATAGAATGGAGAAGGTCAATTAAACCAAAAAAGTCAGAAGTTTGATAAAACAAATGAACACAGTAAATAGGACTGACCATAAAGGTTCATGTGATATAAGAGAAGTAAACAGGATATATCACTGTGCACCTAAATTAATAACTGATAAAGTTCTACCACAAGAATACAGGGTAGTGAAGGAGAGAAAAGGGAGAAATCAAATACCATAATGGAAGCATCAAATAGAGAAAACTATAAAGCATGTAAGACAAGTGTCACTATTACAAGAGTATAGAAGAGGGAACAGCTCAACAAAAATACTCAGACAGATATACATGATAAAAGCAATGCACAGTATTAGAACAGATCAGGATCTATCATGCACTGTCTCAAACAATAAACTAAAAATCTCAGCACAGGCTGACAAATTTAGAAGATATATAGACAAATATAAAGGAAAAGTACAAAATAAGCAATTTATTCATGACCCAAAAAAGCTTTATTGAGAATTGGGAAATATGGTAAAAGGAACTGAAAGACCACCAAAAAAAGAAAAAATAGATACATTTTGGAGAAGTATCTATGAAGATCCTGTGGAACATAACAAAGATGCTAACTGGACAGAAGTAAAATAAATAATAAGAAGTTTAAAGGTACAAGATATGAAGTGACAATCAGAGAGACTGAAGCAAAGTTAAGAAAAGCCTCTAATTGGAAAACCCCAGGCCCAGATCAAGTACCTAACTTCTGGTTAAAAGTATTAACATCTTTGCACGCAGATTTAGCCATGAGTAAGAATTATTTATATGCACACCCTGAACAGACACCAACTTGGCTAACAACAGGAAAAACAATGCTCCTACTTAAGAGTTAACCTGCAAGCTACCCTAAGAATTATAGACCAATAACTTGCCTTCTGACGACATATAAACTATACACGGGAATTGCTGCTGACAGAGTTTATAGTTATCAAGAAGAAAACTCAATTATGGCAGTAGAACAAAAGGGCAATAACAGAAAATCATATGAACCAAAGGATCATTTGTTGTTAAATAAAGTCAAAGTGGAGAACTGTAGAAAGGGGAAGAATCTAAGTATGGCATGGTTTGACTACAAAAAAGCATTTGATAGTATACCACATTCATGGATAAAAGAGTGTTTAAAAATGTATGATACATCCTACACCAATCAACTACATTACAGTGACCATGAAACAGTGGCAGACCACTTTGCAATTAAGCCATGATAAAGGACAAATCCCAGGGATAAAAATTCAAAGGGGGATATTCCAGGGTGACTCTCTGTCACCGCTGCTATTCTGCCTTGCCCTTAGCCATCAAGCTGTCTACTCAACAGCTTAGGCCATGGCTATAATTTGACAAAAGTGTAAAGATTTCTCATCTTCTCTTTGGCAATGATTTGAAACTGTACATCTTATCAGATGAGAAACTGAAAGCACAACTGCAAGTTGTCAAAACTTTTTCAGATATAAGAATGTCATTTGGTTTTGATAAATGTGCAAAAGCAACCTTTAAAGCAGGAAAACTGCAACACTAGGAAAACATCAGTTTGGGACAAGAATGTGATATAAAAGAAATTCAGCAAGGAGTGTATAAATATTTGGGAATTAATGAAGGATCAACAATAAAACATGAACAAATGCGAATAAAACTTAGTAAGGAATATTTCAGATGACTTAAATTAATCCTGAAAACAGCACTGGCATCTAGGAACAAAATCTAAGCTATAAATCATTTGCTCTTCCTGCCCTAACTTACAGTTTTGAAGTGATTGGCTGACCCTAAAACGTGATGGATATATTAGATAGGAAAACAAGGAGGACACTCCATGCACACCAAATGATTTATAAAAATCAGTGCATACCAAGATTATATATTCCCCATTCTGAAGGAGGGATGGGCCTCCTTGAAATTGATTACATGTATAGATCTGCAATCGTGGGACTCCACACATATTTGCTGACCTCACAAGACCCAAATGTAGAGAAATTTTTGAAACATGAGGAGAATAAATCTAAGATGACATCTCTGCTCAATATAGCAGAAGCATATCGGCGTCAACCAGGAATGAAAATCAAACCAGAAGTAGATAAAAACCAGGGAGCAACTGAATGTGCCAAAAAACAGAAGAAAGAATATAAGGTGAAAGATCAGATGAGAAGGCAAGAAATGTGGAAAAAGCATAAATATAGTTGCAAGTGTAGAAAACTTCTGGAAGAACCTCATGTTGATCAGGAACGAACACAAGAATGGTTAAGGAGAGTTGAATTTAAAGCAAGAGATGAAAGGTTAATATTGGCTACCCAAGACAGTGGGCTACGTACACATTGGTTTACAAAGTCCATTGAATATGTGGGAAAAATAGACAAATGTAGGTTTTGCAAAACAGAATTGGAAACAGTTGCACACGTCATTGCTGGTTGCGACATACTAATGGCAGAAGGACTGTATACTGAAAGGCATAATAATGTGGCGAGACTGCTACACTGGGGATTGTGCAAACATTATCATACTGAAGTGGCTGAAAAACACTGGAAACATGAGCCACAAAGCATCACAGAAAATGATGAAGTTGGGGGAGCATGGCCAATATGTGCTCTGAATAGCAGTAGTTCTTTTCAGCTCTGTCAGTTTAATATTTGTAAGACAGAAGTTTTTGGACAAAAATTATCCTAACATTACTGTTTTTACATTATTAGGTTCTCCTGACCAGAATCTAGGATAATGTATACAAATTCTCAAGAAATTTTTATTTTTTCATGTAAAAAATACATTGGATACATTTTCTCCTCATAAGTCTTCAGAATGAGCTCTGCCAAAACTATTCATCAAGAAACATTCCTCAAAAAAGAACTTCAGTCTCTATTATCCAATATCCAGGACCTGTCAGTAAAAATTTAAAAATGGACTTGAAATTAGATAACTTCAAGGAGAAGTGTACCAAACAAATGGAAATTATACATGAAGATATCCAACAACAGAAACCACAAATATCTGGAATTTAACTTTCTCTCAATGATATTGACTGCAGGCTGCAAGAAGGAGAAAATAACATAGAATTTCTACTAAAACAAAATTCATTACTTCAATAGATGACTTAGAGAGCCGGTAACCAGAAACAACATCAGCATTTTTGGATTATCTGATAATAGAGAGGGCAACAACTTGACAAACTTTCTAACTTCTTGTCTACATGAATTCCTTGATCTCCCTGAAACATTGTCTTATGGGATTGAAAGGGTGCATAGATCCTTAGTATCATCTAAGACAAGTAAGAACAATTCTAAATCTGTGATTGTGAGATTTCTATCCTCACATGACAAAGAAATGATTCTAAAAACTGCATGGGCTAAAGCTCCTATTAAAATAAAGGAAAATACAAATTGTTTTGACAATGATTATTCACCATTAGTTAGTGCTAAAAGAAAACTTTTCCTGCCCTTAATAAAATAATTAAAAAATGTTAAATAAAAACTCATCTGTTCCCGGCTAGATAAATTTTTTTTTTAAAAGATGGTCCTAAAACTTTTAAAGACATGGATACTACTCTCTCATTTCTTAGAGCAAACTTCTTGACAAACTAGAAGAAATGGAATGGGTTAGTGCAAGCTTAAAAAGAATAGCAGAAAATGGTACATGGAAAACCTCTAAAAAAAAAAAAAAAAAAAAAAAAAAAAATTGAAGAAATGAACAATCATCTTTTTTTTCTACTTAACTTGGCTCTTTAATTGCTTAAACCAAGTAATAAATGCTTTTTTGACTACTTCTTTATAACATGAACTCAAGGACATGGGCACAGGTCAGCAATTAGTGTTATATTGTTGTTTAAAATAAATAAGCTTTGTGGTATAGTATGTTGACCCGGATTTCAATGTGGAGAAATGTTAAAGCTTCTGTTTCACCACTTGAATAGTAGGAGGGGCTTTGTGTGTGTGGAAGATGTTGCTTAGTACAGTGATTCATTTCAGTGTAATGGATTTTTGCCTCATTGATGAATTTATGCACTTAATGGGATTGATGCGAAGATTCTGGCAGTATGGCAAAGCAGATTGTTAATATGCGAGTTATTGGGGCTTGAACAACAAAACTGACTTTTCCTTGAAGTCATAGCAGCAGCATGAGCCATATTCAAGCTCAAAACACTAAGTACTTACAAGTTTCCCGCTTTGACTCCTAGAATTTCTTTCTTCTTCATTTTGGGGTCATGGGTACTTGTCTCCAGCAATTGGGCGAGTCTGATGCTTCCCTGCACATCATTACACTGCGACAGCACGTAATTCAATCTTTGAACTCTGACCCAACATCACAAAAGTGGGATAAAACATTGAAATGCTGGTGAATCCTCGAATGAACTCAGTGCCTTTTAAAAGGTCTTAATCTTCATTATTTTTGGAACTAATGGTTTCTAATCTACAACAAAGGTAATATATTACAGGAATATGTGATTTTGTACCTATGGTTTCAAAAAAACTGTAAAAATAATAAAATATTCTGAATATTTTATAAAATGCCACAGCTTAATTTACTGTCATATGTATACATTTAATAAATTAGTTAGCTGCGTTGTGAATGAAGAAACATAAAACTGACACACCATGTCTAAATAATTCTGTTAACCATTCTGACAAAGTAATCCAGGTGAAATCTGTACCTAAATGCTAATAAGTTTTGCGGTCCATGATGCAGTTTTGACCAGTTTTACTAGTGTCATCTGTAGTTTGGATTCTGTAAAAGTTCCAGGTTAAATGGAATAATGATGCTTTATTATTTATTGATGCTTGAACTGTTCTGGGTCATCTCTGATGCTCTGTCCTAATGATATTTAATGGATAATTTCTACCTTGGTTTCTGTGTATATTTCAGTTCAATTCAGTTTGTCATGTTTACTATAGGGGTACATTTAGGTTTCTAATCAAACTCTCTGCAAATTATTCTCTCTTGTGCTCAGACATATTCTGTAAAATGTTGATATTGTTAATAAGGTTAAATATTTGAATATCCTTAAACATTTGTATCATTCCCTCACACCCACCATTTCCCAAAGTACAATGTATACTTCTTTATTTATTTATTTTCATGTGGCTCTTGAAGCAGCCCTAATATTATTTTCTGTCCTTTTTACATTTTGTCTGTTATGCATTCACATACGTTTAAACACAGTTATTAAACTCTGTGCTTCTCTCTATGTACACGAAGAACAGCTTCTTCTCCCTACTATTGATTTTATTTCCACTTCAAACACCTCTCACTTCTCATTTCTCACATTGCTAGCTTGTTTTTAATGTTATGATACAGCAACTATTAGAGAATGTTTTACTTCAACTATTTTCACCACGTTTTCACTGATGAAATCTTATTAATTTTCTTCAGATTCATACGTTCTTATGACACATTATGTGTTTCTCATAAGTTCTCCAACTTTTTCAGGTTGTTACTAATGATTACTAATTAGACATATGTTAATATTGAATTAAATAGCAAGAACTGATAATATTACAAGCATTTTAAATATGATTAATGAGAAGTTTCTTTAGTACTTCAAGTAAAGTATTAAATATTATTAATACAGTCATCTGGTTGTGCATTATGATTACATACAGAGGCTTAATAAAACTTAACATTAATAAATATTTCATCTAATAATATAATAGTCTATTAAATATGTTTGGGTATACAATATTACAACATATCATAATTTCAGCTTGCACAGTATATCATTGGCTTCTTTAACACAATACCCAAAATCTATAATCTCTCTAAGCTATAAGTGCTATTTAATAATTTCTCTTTGGTTCACAACTGTTATTGAATTTGAAGTGGCTGTTGGAATATTTTATTATAATGTTTATATAGTTTAGTCAATCTGTGTGAATTTAGGACTAAATGACTCAATATACAAAATCTTTGTTGCAGTTATCTAAATGTTTACTTGGTAAATAATATATTATTAGATAGTTTAGAGTATTATAAAAGTGATGTTAATTTCTATTGCATGTATATAAAAATATTCAGTGATGATATTTATATTGGCAGTAGCTGATTAGTTATTGCTGCTAGGTTGTTGGTTAATTTCAGTAGTTTACACTACTCAAATTAGGAGTTTTTAACTCCAGAAAGGATGTAGGTAAAGTTAAACTTTTACATTTATATATCTATAGTTTTTTTCAATCCTTACAGACATTCACTATATCTATATATTTTACAATAGTATTATTTGATCATCATTTGATTCTTGATTTCCTATCAACTGTTTGGTATATGAAAGTATTCCTCATGGGTCTTTACACATATAAAATATTAATGGTCAGCTTATATCCTAATGATATAAATAAGTATATATGTTTTTTAAAGGCATTTCAATTAGCATTAATGGTCTAAATCTTTGTAAGAGGGGAAGCTTATTCAGATATCTTAAATTACATAAATCACATATATATTTTTTTACAAGAAACACACAATACCTGATGATATAACTAAACTTAATATTAATCTTATACAGTAATATCAAGTTCAGACCACTATCAAAAGAAAAGAGGAGTAGCCATTTTATGGAGCAAAACTATATCCCTTCCTAAAATATTAGAGATAAATACGGATGATAAAGGAATGTTTTGATGTTAAGTTGTCAATCTCGCCTTCATTCTTGCTGGATGGGTTCGAAGCCGAACCTCGGCTCCAACTCAGCCGAATACTAAAGCTCGAGAGCTATTTTTACTGGCTCGAGGCTATCCTATGTCCCATAATGCTAGGCGAAATATACCCAGATCTCGTTTGCCACTTCAGCTATGAGGTTGCGTTTTCACCGGCTTCAGGTCGTATATTTTTATTAACTTTTGAGATAGTTTTTAGTCGGCCTTTTTTCCTCTTTTGTCCCTTTAGTGTTAGTGAAGTTAGCGAGTAGTCTTCCCCCCTTTTTTAGATGCTATTCTCCCTTTTTCTCCACCCTTAAGGTGGTTGGGCCACTGACCCTCCCCTTAGTAGTACAGATTTCCCTTGGTTGTTCTGTGTGTGTGTGGAATTCTGTCCTTCTGTTTAGCGGTAGTCCCCCCCCCCTTTTTTTTTTTCTGCTTATAGTAATTGTAAATTAGTGTATTTTTTTTTTTTACATTAGTATGTCTAAGGATACTAAGGTATCGGGTTTCAAGAAGTGTGACTTGTGCTGTCAGAAGATGTCTCTGACAGACGGTCACACTTCTTGTGTGTATTGTTTGGGCCCTCTGCACCTGCAGGACTCTTGTTCCATCTGCCATACTTTTAGCCCTAGAGTCCTGCAGGAGCGCAGAAACAAATTCATTCTTAGAGGCTTGTTACAGCCTGAAGGTTCCCCGGCTAAGACCATGACTGGGAAACCTTCAAAGCCTGCCAAATCGTCGGCTCCATGTTCGGAGCTGGCGCCGAGCGGTGCTATTGCTGCTTTGTCGGTTCTAGCCAGAACCGAGGCATCTAGACCTCAGTCGGCTCCGACTTTAGTGTCGGAGCCGTCCCCGAGCAGAAAGAGCTCCAGGTCTCCGTCTCTCGAGTTGGTTAGATTGGCTCTGAAGTCTCCACTATTGTCGGAGCGGAGCCATAGATCTCACTTCTCTAGGTCTTCCAGGCTTTTGGACCATGACCTCGAGAGGGTAGTCAGCTGGCTTTTAAAGTCGCAGGCACTGGCCCAGTTGCTACATAGCCCATCTCAACAGACAGGGGCGACCCCTACACCCGCTCAAGTTCCTCCTTCAACTACTCTGCTGAGTTCGGAGCGGGAGGTAGTCGAGGTGAGTACTGTGGGGGCGTCGGAACCGATCCCCCTGTTGTCAGTTGCTTTGTCGGCTCCGATCCCATCCTTGGCTCTGTCCTTGGAGGGATCAGGCACTGAGACTCCCTCATCGGCTCTGAGGGGGCGAGTAGCATCGGACTCTTGTCTGACCCCGCACTCCCTCTCGGAGCCTCGGCGCAGGTGAGTTTGGCCCCGACATTGGCCTTGGAGCTGTCCCTCTCAGTGCTGGGGGGAGCTCTCATGTCCTCAGAATTGGGTCCTTCTTCCCTGCCTGACAGGGGTGCCTTTGAGGTGATGAGGAGCGTGCTGGCTCCAATACCGGCACCACGGTCGGCCTCCTCGGCCCCTCCCTCTACCGTGCCTGCTTCAGCCCCTACCTACCCTCCCGACCCCAAGCAAGAAGAACCGACGCTCCAGGCTGCCCCATTGGGCCTTTCTTCCTCTTCCGAGGCCTCCCCTGACCCTGCGGGGGAGCCCCCTCGGAAGAGGACATGTAAGAGGAAACATGTTGACTCTCCTGAATCAGTGACATCTGACACCTACCTGGATGATTCGGAAGGGTCCCCAAGGTCCCCCTCTGAGGATGTCTCCTTTTCTGACATCTTAGAGATCCTCAAACAGAGGGGGAACTGGTCTGCCCTTAATCCATCCGAGGACGAGTCGGTGTACCTGGATGCCTTCGGTTCTCGCCCTTCCACCTCCTGGGTGTCCCCACCTTTCGACCCACTTATGGAGGTGGTGGCTTGGAAGGCACCGGATACTATGGAACCAACTCCCCGGAGGCCCACTAAATTTATTACTGCTCCCACAGATAAGCAGTTTCTCTCCAAGGGTGTCCCCCGTGGATGCCATGGTGGTGGTGGCAGCCACTAAGAAGGAGTTGGCTGACCCTTCAGTACCTGTCCATCCTCCTAATAAGGAATCTAGGACTATGGTTAGGTACGGCAAGCGGATGTATTTATGCCATTTCACCCGACTTCAGAGGGACCTTCTCAAGGAACTGGGTGAAACATTGCAGGACCCAACAGCTGTGGCGTCTCAGGAAAAGATCAACTCCCAGCTAGGGACCCTGAACTCTATCGTTAACTCTTCCATGCTGCTCATCTCTTATGCAGCCGATGGAGTGAGTAGAGCCGCAGGTACGGGTGTTGCTCTAAGGAGACACGCCTGGATGCGGCTCTGCAATTTTGCTGACCCCTTCAAGGCGTCATTCACTAACACCCCCTTTGATAGTTCTGCTCTTTTTGGACCTCAAGTGAAGGATACCTTAACCAGGTGTGAACAAGAAGGCAAGACTGTCTCTGCCATGGGAGTCCGTTTTTCCACCCCTTCTAGACCGTATCCCTAAGGGTCAAAAGGGCAGGAAAATGTGGTTCTGCAAACCTCAGGGAGTTCTGCCGGACGCACGTGGTGAGCTTCCCTCCAGAGGCAGAGGAGGGAACAACAGACACCGCCCTAGGGGCAGGGGGGGTCTGCAGAATCAGGGTAGCAGAGAATCTTTCTCTGACAAACCCTTTCAGCACCCCTGAGGAGCTGCCCAACTGTCTACCTTTGAAGGCAGTCGGGGGAAGACTTTCCCTGTACCCAGAAGCCTGGTTCTCTCTTACGCAGGACAGATGGGTACAGTCAATCATATCCGAGGGCTACAAAATCCCCTTTATCCACACCCCACATCAACCAAAAGGGCCTCTTCCAGACGTTCCACCCGGTCTGAGAGACCAAGCAGCACTAGAAATTTCAAAGCTGCTTTTAAAAAGAGCCATCCAACCAGTTCCGGCAGACTAACAAGGATCCGGAATCTACTCCAAATTCTTTTTGGTACCAAAAAAGACAGGGGACTGGAGACCTATTTTGGATCTCAGCAGACTGAACAAATCGGTTCAAAGAACAAAATTCCGGATGGTCACGCTACAGTCCATTCTTCCCTTTTTGGGTCAGGACAATTGGATGTGCTCTATAGACCTTCAGGATGTGTACTACCATATCAAAATGAACAGGCGCTACAGGAGGTTTCTCCGCTTCAGGCTGGAGCCAGTCACTACCAATTCAGAGCCCTGCCCTTTGGCCTCACCACAGCCCCCAGGGTGTTTACCAAATGCATGGCAGTGGTTGCGGCTCACTTGAGACGTCGAGGATTCCAGGTGTTTCCATATTTGGATGACTGGCTCTTTACTGCCACCACCAGGCACCAGCTACTTCAAGCCAGGGATTACGCTGCACAAACGTGCAAAGCGCTAGGCATCTCTATAAATTTCGAAAAATCTGCCTTGTCAGCATATTACCTTCATAGGCGCTGTTTTAAACACGGTAGAGTTGTCAGCAAAACTACCTACGCAAAGAGTATATGACATTCGCAGTCATGTTCAAGTCCTGCTACAGGAGGACATGGTCCAAGCCAGGCTTGTACTGAAAACGCTTGGTCTGATGGCTGCAACAATCACCTTGCTCCCCCTAGCTCATTTTCATATGCAGATACTACAGTGGATGCTTTTTTTCTCAATGGTCCTTTCAGCAGCTTCCCATGTCACACAATATTCTCATCACTCAGTCTTGCAAACGACACCTATCTTGGTGGATGGGCTCACCTCAGGTGCTTCAAGGCAGACCAGTTGTTCTCCCCCCTCCGGTTGTCACCGTGACAATGGACGCATATGCGGATACTACAGTGGATGCTTTTTTCCCAATGGTCCTTTCAGCAGCTTCCCATGTCACACAATGTTCTCATCACTCAGTCTTGCAAACGACACCTATCTTGGTGGATGGGCTCACCTCAGGTGCTTCAAGGCAGACCGGTTGTTCTCCCCCCTCCGGTTGCCACCGTGACAACGGACGCCTCCCTGATCGGGTGGGGGGGCATTTTCAGGGCAGGACAGTCCAGGGCACATGGCAACCCTTCGAGTACCACTTGCACATCAATGTCCTGGAGATGAGAGCGGTGCTGTTGGCATTGCAGGCTCTCCAGAACTCTCTTCCCACTGGGGCGATTGCAATACAGACAGACAATATGTCTGTAGTATGGTACATCAACAAACAGGGCGGAACCAGGTCCTACCCTCTTTGTCAGGAAGCGCTCAGACTCTGGCAATGGGCGATCTCTTCTCAGCGGTTTCTGGTAGCAAAACACATTCCCGGGAAGTCCAATGTCATAGCAGACAGGCTGAGCAGGGACATTCTCATGCCCTACGAGTGGTCTCTCAACCAACTAGTAGTGGACCAAATCTTCAGAAGGTGGGGTCAGCCTTGCTGTGACCTTTTCGCAACCCCTCAAAACAGCAAGTGTCAAGACTTCTTCACCCTCTTCCCTCTTCCAGGTCTCTCTCCCAGAGATGCTCTAGTCCACGATTGGCCCAGGGGTCTCCTTTATGCTTTCCCCCTCCTTTCCCTTAATCACTCAGTTAGTCCAGAAAGCAACTGCCTTGAGATCCAGGATGATCCTCATTACCCCTTACTGGCCCCAAGTCTGGTTTCCGTTCCTACAACGTCATCTACTGGAGCAGCCCTGGTATCTGGACCCTGTGCCAGACCTTCTGACCCATCAATCGGGCAGGCTGCACCAATCCCTTTCATCTCTCACCCTCACAGCTTGGTTGCTCCACTTCCAACCCTAGCCAGACTTCCCTTAACTTCTCCGTCAGTACGTCAGATTATCCTTGCCTCTCACAAGTCTAACACCAGAAGGATGTACGCAAGTAAATGGAAACGTTTCTCTATTTGGGCAGAAAAGAACCAAGCTGATCCCTTTACTGCCCCTGTCCAAACAGTTCTAGATTTCTTGGCGGAACTCTTTCAAAAAGGTTCTTCTTCAGCCACTATCAAAGTCCAGTTGGCAGCTATTGCAAATTTCCGTGTTGGCTTGTTAGAGTCTAGTATTATGTCCCACAAGCTCTGCAAAGCCTTTCTGAAGGGTACCCTATTACTTAGGCCCCCAGTCAAAGACCCTCCTCCACCATGGGATCTAAATTTGGTACTGTCATCATTAATTCTGCCTCCTTTTGAGCCTGCTGCCTCCTGCTCGTTAAAACTGCTCTCGTGGAAAACACTTTTCTTGGTAGCTATTACCTCAGTGAGAAGGGTTTCGGAACTACAAGCACTATCTGTGTGCCCCCCTTATCTTGTTTTTCACAAAGACAGAGTGGCTCTTAGGACAAATCCATCCTTCTTACCTAAGGTACTCTCGGAAAAAAATCTCAATCAGACCATTGATCTCCCAGTTTTCTTTCCAAATTACACTGATAGAGCTGAGAAAAGATTACATTGTTTGGATGTTCATAGGCAACTATGTTTCTATCTGGATAGAACCAACCTAACGAGAAAATCAGAGCAACTCTTCTTATCTTACACCAAAGGGAAGCAGGGCCTTCCAGTTTCTAAAGTGACTTTGTCCAGATGGTTGACCTCTCTTATCTCTTTAACCTATCAATTGAGGCATAAGGAGCTCCCTACCAAGCCTAGAGCTCATTCAACTAGAGCATTAGCTTCCTCAGTTGCCTTTCAAGTGAGATTACCTATGGATTCTATTTGTGCAGCGGCCACATGGGCCTCTCCTCATACCTTCATCTCTCATTACAAACTGGATATTGCCTCCAGAAATAGGGCTGATTTTGGTTCCACTGTACTCAAGAGTCTGTTCCATTGAGCCACCCAGGACTAAGGTGCTAGGGACACGGTCCCATCCAGCAAGAATGAAGGCGAGATTGACAACTTAACATTAAGAAGTTATGTACTTACCATAACGTTCCATGTTAGTTGTCTTCTTCTCGCCTTCTTTCTTGCGTCCCACCCTCCATCCCCGTAGCCTGGAAAGACCTAGAGTATTGGGTGAGACTTTCCTTGTCACCACGATTATCCCTTCAACTAGAGCTCTTGTTCCCCTTTGGTAGCCCTGGTGAAGGACAGTCTGTAGGGTTTATAGTTCTACATAGCTCATAGTTTTATCTTTTCTAGTGGTGGGACATGTCTGTCCATAGTGTTAGCTATCAAACGAGATCTGGGTATATTTTGCCTAGCATTATGGGACATAGGATAGCCTCGAGCCGGTAAAAATAGCTCTCGAACTTTAGTATTTGGCCGAGTCAGAGCCGAGGTTTGGCTCCAAACCCATCCAGCAAAAAAGAAGGCGAGAAGAAGACAACTAACATGGAACGTTACGGTAAGTACATAACTTCTTATTCTGTTACAACAGAGATAAATAAGGAAATATTAGCACTTATAAATAGCTATTGGCTACCAGACATTGGAATGAATACAGCCAAACAACATCTAAACCAGATGTCAACATATCTATAGGTAATATTATAATTGCAGGGGATTTTAATTGCATATTAAATGATGAAGACACTAACTCTACAAGTAAAAGGAGAATTTTAGCTTCAGCTAAATTGTTGAAAGATTTTATTTATTTATTTATTTTTATTTATTTTACATTTGTTAACCGGGAGAGTCCGACTGGATACATGTCCATTTTCAGCGGAGGCCCGGGGAGAAAAGCTCCAGGTACATAACAGACATATGAACATTGTTAATGCAAAAAAGGAAGATAGTTGAGTTCTAAATACAATATAAAGATACATCACATCTTGGGAAAAAAATAGCAGCATATAAAAAAAAAATAGGTCAGTTACAAAGGCGCCTTGTTAAAAAGCGGTTAAGGATAGTGAGGTAAGAGAAGGGTAAATGATAGTGGTTAATCAGGTTTGGAACAGGGACATTGCCAGAGAGTATTGAGATGGGGTTTAAGCTTTTTTTTTGAATTGTAGGAGTGAAGGTTCTGAGGTGAGCATGGTCGGTAGGGAGTTCCACTACAAAGTTTGAGAATAGAGAATCCCCAGCAGAATTATTGGCTTTGGTAGTTTGAGCAAAGATCTTATTGGAGGAGCGTAAAGATTGCAGGTTAATATAGGGGTGAATGATGTTTATCAGACCTGGTGTTTTCTCTGGGTGATACAGTATCTGGTGAGCCGTTTTGAGTTGGTTGAAATGGAGTTGGCTGGAAAACTCTAACCACCCTAGTTGCTTCAAGTTAGTGCAGTGGTGCATTCTAAAGGTGGAATTTGTGGCAAATCTAGCTATGTGATTGTAACAAGAAGCAAGTTTGTTAAGGGTTGTCTTGTTTAGGTTTGTAAAGAGGGGGGAGGCATAGAAAAGAGTTGATAGTAGGTGTGTGCTGGCAATTGTAATTTTAGCGTGAGGAGTGAAAAAGTGTTTTACTTTATAGAGAGAGACAAGCTTTTTATTGACGGTTTTGATGGTAAGATTGAAATGGGTGTCAAATTTAAAGGAGTTATCAATGGTAACACCTAATAGCTTTGTGTGAGCTTCTGGTGATATAGTGATTCCATTGGAGGATGTAATAGAGAAGGTGGGGGGAAGAGTCTTGTTAGTAGGTGAGAAAGTAAGTAGTTTTGTTTTGTTGGGGTTGAGAACTAGTTGACGACTTGAGAACCATTTTTCTATTAGGTTGAAGGTGTCTTGGGTTGAAGCAGTGAGGTCTGCCAGGTTGGAGGCAGTGCTGATGATAGTCGAATCATCTGCATATTGAATGCATGTGGCATGGGGGGTGATTGTGGGCAGGTCATTAACAAAGATGGTGAAGAGAAGAGGGCCAAGAATAGATCCTTGGGGAACTCCAAGTGTAACAGGTAGGCATGTGGATAATTTGTCCTGCCATAGAACAGCCTGTTGCCTATTGGACAGGTAGGATTGGAACCATTTCAGCTTGGAATTGCTGAGTGATAGTTTTTTTAATGTATGGAGGAGTTGAATGTGGTTCACCATATCAAAGGCCTTGGAGAGGTCTAAGAAAAGAGCAGATGATAGTTTATTATTGTTTCTGAAGTTATTGATGGTATTAGAAAAGGATAGTAGGGCTGATGTGGTACTGTGATTTGGCCTGAAGCCATGTTGGGAGTTGGCTAGAATTTTATTTTTGGTGAGGTGTTCCATCAGTTGTTTGTGGACACACTTTTCCATAATTTTGGCCAGGGGTGAGAGTATAGCCATAGGTCTGTAGTTGGTTAGCTCTAGTGAGCTACCACCATTATGGAGAGGAATAATGTGGGGCATTTTCCATATGGAGGGGATGAAGGCTTCTGACAAGGTATGGTTTATGATTATGGAGACGGGATAGGAAATGGCCTCAGCTGCTTTTTGCAGAAACTCAGCTGGGAGAAGGTCAGCTGCTAGCTTAGTGGGTTTTAGTTTTTTAAGAAGAGATGTTATAGAGGATATGGGTACTGGATCGAAGGTAAATAGATGATCTGATGTAGTTGTAGTATTCTGCTGGCATGGGTAGTGGAGTGGGCTGGTTGTTTGTTTGAATTGTGTGGCCAGGGATTGTATAGTTTCTGTGAAGAAACTATTGAATGTGTTAGCAATGTTTACAGGGCACTGTTGTTTGCAAATTGTTGGAGTGGGGGTGGTTACCTGGCCTGGGTGCAGGAGCTTGTTTAAGCCTGCCCAGAATTTTTGTGGATTATTAAGGTGTTTGTGTTGGAGGTGGAGGAAGAAGTTTTTTTTATCATTTAAGATCATTCTTTTAGTTTCATTTCTAAGTTGCCGGAAGGTTTGGTGGGAGTGTGGGTCTTTGACTTATATCTCTTAAAAGATATAAATACCTTTGCTGTAGCTAATTCATTATTTTATACCTTTTTCTCTCATAGACATAATACTCATTCCAGAATAGATAAAGTTCTTACATCTAACAAATTAACTAATACTCTGTCAAAAACAAAGGTTATATCCTGCCCCTCATAAGATCACAATTCAATAACTTCTGAGTTAATAATTAAAACAACTCAAAGTTCAGATTAAAAGAATTCCTGCATATATCACAAAACTAAAAGACTTTAAAGAGTTTCTATTATCAGAAATTCAAGACTTTATTATTTTAAATGATACAAAGGACATGTCTGAAATATATATATATATATATATATATATATATATATATATATATATATATATATATCAGATGCTCTAAAAACATATCTATATTGAAATCTTTTGATTATTTAAAAGCTGAATTTGATATAGATACAAACTCCTGGTTAGTCTTCCAAGAATGTAAACAATTTCTTTTAAGCAAATTTGACTTAATGTCACCAGTAATAGTACAATCAGTACCTAAATTATTACATTATTTAACTTCATCTATTCAACACAAATTTCCTATCAAAAACAGTCTATCACAAATATATAAAATAATTAAAATTGATTTAGATATGTATTCCGTGAATTATTGGAATTATTTTTCTATAATCAACAATTATGCTTCTAATGACCAAGATAAACAAAACATATTAGAATCAGCTAATAAACCCACATAAATTAAATGGAGATTATATACATGGAAATTTATGCCCAGATCCTTTTTAACTCCACATATATTGACTAAATTTAATAAAAATAATAAAATATGTTGAAAATGTAAGAACATAGTAAAAGCAGATTGGTCACATATGTTCTTTGATTGTATACTCATAAAGACATATTGGGAAGACATTAATATATTTTTACAAGGATTATTTTCAGATAACTTCACCCTCTCCAAATCTATATTATTTAATACACCAGTACACAATTGTATTAAAAAAATAAATGCCCTTTGATTTGGTCTATACTGACTGTTGCCAGGAAAATTATAACAAGAAATGGGAAATCGGTTACTGCTCCGTCTATTCAAGAATTTAAAACCTTTCTTACTGAAGTTTGCTATTTGGAACTATTGTCGATTAAGTCTAGATCTATTAGGAATACTTCTAAATATATGTGGAATAAGTTATATTAATTGATAGTAAAATAATCTTTCAGTCTCTTGATATATATTAACTTTAATACATTTATGAATGTCTTTGTAAATAGTTTATTAATGCTTATCTGATATAGTTTGTTTTATATATTCAAAATTTTGTGAATATTTATGTTGATTCTTGTTTCTATTTGAAATTCAATCAAATTGTTCTAAAAAAAAAAAAAAAAGAAAATGATGAAGCCTGCGTCACATGAGATCATCCATTACCAACAGTTCAAAAGATAGATGCTAGAAAACCAGATGTAGTGGTCCAAGAAAAGAAGCCAAAAGTAACATTGATCATTGAAAATGCCACACCCAGTGACTACAGCGTCCTGCACAAAGAGAGACACAAAGTCACAAAATATCACGATTTGCAAGCAGAAATGAGAGCAATGTGGAAGAAAGATACCCAGATAGTTCCAATAGTAGTAGGAGCAATGAGTCTTATAAAAAAGAGTCTGTAATCATATTTAGATATGCTTCCAATACATATAACTCCATACGAATTACAGAAGGAGTCATTACTTGGGTGCATTGCAGGTGCTGCGAAGAGCAGTTTTGGCTGACATCAAAGAGTGAAACAATACTAATTTCATGAACTTTAAGCATAGTTTGCCTTAGGAATGGGGTTCATTCCTGTCACGGTATTAGAAACCCAAAAGATATGGAGAAATTAAAAAAGGGGGATGGTAGTTATCTATGTGTATATCTACTGGGGCATTCCAAATGATGTTTTTCTTTGTTTGTTTGTTTTGGCACCATTCATATTTTCAGATTCAGATTTATTTAGCTAGTTATAAGCTATGCAGTAGTACAACACATAAAAAAGTAAACAAAAAAGGGATGACAATCATACAATTATGGCAAATATGGCAGAATATAGCAAAAACAAAAAAGTATTTCTTTTCAACTGTGTTTTTTCTGGTCCCCTTAGATATCTCTAATAGGTGCAGGGATGGACAGTAACTACCATTCATAGTATGGTTAGAGAATATCTGGTAATTTATGTGGTAGAACATGCAGCTGTTTGTATGCATACTTGCATGAACATTACATTTCTGTAAATACCTCAGGAATTCTCTTTAGAAGCATTGTAAAACAGCATTTCACATGCCCAGTCACCATAGAGGTAAGAAGTGGCACCTCCAACAAGTGATATACTCTGTACCAGGGAAATCTGTGCTATTTAATAAAAATATTATGAATATAGATCATAAGTTAATAACCGTAACGTGAACAGAGGATCTTTATATGGTACTCCATGGTATCAAATGGAAGCTTGAATCTTTTCTTCTTCTTTTGGCTGTTCCTGTTAGGGGTCACCACAGCGGATCATCTGTTTCCATTTCTTCCTGTCCTCTGCATCTTTCTCTATCACACCAACCACCTACATGTCTTCTCTCACCACAAACTGTGTCTGGTTCAATTCTTCAGCTGCCTATTTTGTTCACTGGTTCTCTCACTGCATCCATAAACCTTAACTTAGGCCCTCCTCTTTCTCTTACCTGGCAGCTTCATCCTTAGCATCTTTTTCCCTTACCTGGCAGCTTCATCCTTAGCATCTTTTTCCCAATATACAGAGCATCCCTCCTCAGCACATATCCAAACCAACAAAATCTCGCCTCTCTGGCTTTGTCTCCAAACTGTCCAACCTGGGCTGACCCTGTAATATACTTATTCCTAATCCTGTCCACCCTCGTCAAACCCAGTGCAAATCTTAACATCTTTAACTCTGCCACATTCAGCTCTGACTCCTGCCTTTTTGTCAGTGCCACTGTTTCCAACCCATATAACATAGCTGGTCTCACTACCCTCTTGTAGACCTTCCCTTTCACTCTTACTGGTACTTGTCTGTCACAAATCACTCCTGACACTCTTCTCCACCCACTCCATCCTGCCTGTACTCTCTTCACCTCTCTCTTCCACACTCGCCATTGCCCTGAACTGTTGATCCCAAGTATTTAAACTCATCCACCTTTGCCAGCTCTACTCCCTGCATCCTCACCATTCCTCTATCCTCCCTCTCATTCACACACATATATTCTGTCTAAGTCCTGCTGACCTTCATTCCACTTCTCTCTAGAGCACATCTCCAGGGTCTCCTTAACCTGCCCCCTACTCTCACTACAGATCACAATGTCATCTGCAAACATCATAGTCCACAGGGACTCCTGTCTGGTCTCGTCTGTCAACCTGTCCATCACCAATGCAAATAAGAAAGGGCTCAGAAATGGAAGCTTGAATAATAATTCCAACATTGTTAGTGATATCTGCAGTCTGCCTTCCAGTGATCTGCAGATATTTAAACTTGTTCGGTAATGCAATATGCATATTTGCATAAATATATTTCTGTAAATATCTCAGGAATTGTCTTTCAGGATGCATTTTAAAACAGTGCTTCACATTCCCAGCTCCCACAGAGGTTAGGAGTGGTTCCATATACAAGTGATGTACTCTGTACCAGAGAAGAGCTGTTCTATTTTCCAGAAATAATATGAACATAGGTCATAAGTTAATAATTATAGTAACAACTGGAACCAGAAAATGTTTATATGGTACTGCATTATAGCATATGAAAACATACAAAATGCTGAAAAATGTTGATGTCGAGATAGCACTGCTTTGCAAATATTTACAAATATTTTTCCATTAAATATGCAAATATGTATGCAAATCATAATAATGCAGTTATCGCTGAAATGGAGTGCCATCTATAACACTGTTTTGCAGCAAACTGAAGACCACATCTGCACAAACAAAAGTCATACTGATAGTTGGGGTCTATTTACTATAATTACATAATACTTGTTTGCATAATTATTATAATTAATTTTAGTTATTTATTTATTTTAGTTTACATTTGTTAACTGGGGGTGTCTGACTGAGCCAAAAAGGCCCTTTTTCAGCAGAGGCCCGGGGAGAAAAGCTCCACATAGAAAAATTACAGACACATTTAGATATTTAGACATGATCAGTATATACACAAATTACAATAGACATGTTTTTACAGTGGTGTACAGCACATAAACAGTTACAGTGGAGAGAACAAACAAGACAATATTAATTTAAAAATAAAGGTAATTAAAAGATTTGTGGTCTACAGCTGAAATTTGGAACATAGGTAGAATACATACATAGTACACAGGTACAATACATACATTGTACATTAGCCAGTGTTTGTGAGTAAGAGTGAAAACTATTATCAAGTACTCTAGGTTTAGTATGTGTACCTTATCCACTTTCATTAGCGTGAGGAGCAGTCATGGCACTGCCAACTTTGCTGAGATGTTGCCTAATGAGGTTTTTAAAGGAGGCTTTGGACGATGTGTTTTGTATGCTAGTGGGGGGAGAGTTCCATTTTTTAGCCACTGAACTACTACATAGTGTGTCTCCAAAGCTACTGCAACTGTTGGTGACTTCTAGTAGTAGTTTGCTTGATGATCTAAGAGGCTTTTTGGCTGAGTGATGTTGTACTAGGTTTTTGAGGGCAGGACACCTATTGGGGAGATAATAGATAGAATGGCAGAGGCAGAGATGATTGTAGGTTAGGAGACTGGGCAGTTCAAGCCAGTGGAGCTGTCTTAAAGTAGTACAGTGATGAGTTCTATATGAGCAATTTGCAGCAAAGCGGGCAATTCTGTTATAGAAGGCTTCCATTTTGCTTAGTTCAGTTTTGTTGAGATTAGTCAGAATGGGAGATGCATAGAGTAGGGTGGATAGAAGTTGGGAGTGAGCAATGGCTGATCTTATGTTGTTGGTAAGAAATGGTTTGATACAGTAGAGTGATCCCCATTTGGCATGTACTTTTTTAATAGTTAAGTTGAGATGAATATCAAATTTTAGGTGGGAGTCTATGGTTATTCCTAATAGTTTAGCCTGTGCCACTGGAGTGACTGGAGTAGCATTTGTGGAGTAGACAGTGAATTGGCTATCAGTGTTTTTGTTAGAACTGGTTATAATCATAAGCTGAGTTTTCTTTGGATTGAGGATAAGTTGGGCTTTGGTAAGGTAGTTTTTAATGTCAGAGAATGCTAGCTGAGTTGTTTGCAGGAGGGTGGGAATGTTTTGTGCAGCACAGATTAAGGTAGTATCATCTGCATACTGAATGATAAGATGCATGCTGTGTGGAGGTATGGAGGTCATTTATGAAGATTTTGAGTAGTAGTGGTCCTAAGATAGAACCCTGTGGGACTCCTATAGTTATGTGCAGCTGAGGAGAGAGAGAATTTTCCTATTTCACAGCTTGCTACCTGTCAGTTAAGTAGCTTTGGAACAAGGTAAGAGTGGAATTTGATAGGTGATATTGGTTTAGTTTGTTTAGCAGGATTTGGTGCGAGACTAGGTAAAATGCTTTGGACATATCCAACAAAAAAGTTGACACCTGCAGGGCTTCATTTTTGAGACGGTTTACTGTGTCTGTGAAGCAGAGGAGGTCTGTAGTGGTACTATGGGCAGGTCTGAAATCATGTTGAGTAGGTGACAGGATGTTGCTGTCTAGGAGATATTTTAGCACCTGGGTATGGATGCATTTTTCTAGGATTTTGGCCAGGGGGGAGAGTAAAGCAATGAGTCTGTAGTTATTAAGTTCAGTGGACATCCCGCCTTTATGTATGGGTATAACATAGGATATTTTCCAGAGTTTGGGCACACAATTTTCAACAAGTGATGTGTTTATGAGAGTGGAGATTGGGATAGCAATATAATTTGCTATGAGTTTCAAGAAATAGCTGGGGAGTAGGGAGTATTTTACATATTACAGAATTATTCCTTCAATATAAAATTATAAAGGCAAAAAACAAACTAAGAAACAGTGCTGGCAAGAAGTCAGCGTACCAAGGCTTCCAGGACAAATTGTAGTTGTAGAGCAAAATGCCCAAAGTTAACAAATCTCACTGAGAAACCTCCTTGTAAAAGCAGATAAACTGGTGAAAATCCAACTCCAGAAACAGCATAGAAAACGAAATCTTCTTTAATACAGAATAAAACAAGAGCTTTCGCCTGGCGATCCCAGGCTTTATCAAGTTACAATGTTGTTCTGGCAATGCAGTGCATTTATATTAAACTGCTAAGCCAATTAAACAATTAAAAATCACCAATTACAATAATCAGGATCAATTAATTAAAACATTCAGTCAAGCTGTTTTAAAATGCTTTGCACAACTTAAAAATGCCAATTACAGCTCTCTAAAACTTGGATTTAAAACCAAAAAATTTCTTTAAACAAAGTGCTGAAAATAATCATAAATAATAAACCTTGACATTAGTACTAATGCAAAACTAATAATTTTGCAGCTTTCAACTAATGCTAGCTTGAATGCAGTGAGGAGTTACAAGATATTTAAAACCCACATCTATTGTTCTATTGTCAAAACCAATGTGAGCCAAAAAAATGAGGAGATAAGACTTAAACCGGGCGAAAACACTATGCCACAGTGTGCACCAGCTGATGGTCAATACAAGGACAGTGTGTTAATGTAATAAACATAACAAAACCAAATGTTAATAAACTTATGTTGTGTTGTGCTATAATTGTGCCCCAAAAAAATAGGGTACACAAATAATATACTACTAAGTCAAATCAAAAAGCAAGCTTAACAACTTTGACATAACACCCTGAAGCAAAAACTAGTAGGAGATGACATAAGTCAATAACTTTGGTTTGCACTAGAAATAAGTATTGTGTGAAAAGTAATTTAAAACACACATCAGTTTGATATGATAAACTCCAACAAAATATCATAATTTGTCCCTGTTTGACATAAGGACACAAGCAAGACTAATGCTGTCATTCATACCCGGGAACTTGGTGGCATCTAACTTAAGCTGCCATGTCAATTCTCTATTGGCAAGACGAGTCTCCCAGTCACCACCTCTGGGGTCTTGAGTTACTCGTTCTAGAACAAAAAACTTTATGTTCATGTGACTACAAGTAAGCGAGTGTTTGAAAAAAGCATCAGTCTCTTTGTTCTTAGCAATTTCATAAACATGTCCATAGATTCTCTTTTTAAGCATTCTTTCGGTTTTACCTACATAAAAACCGTGACAAGTGAGACAAATTCCGAGGTAAACCAGTCCAGAGGAAGTGCAGGAGTAATGATCTTGAGCCCTTAAAGTTGTATGTCT